>NC_085997.1:17279231-17381731 GCF_030014385.1 Trichomycterus rosablanca | reverse complement strand
TCTATAGTGTTGTCTAATGAAAAGATATAATAAAATATTTGCAGAAATGTGAGGTGTGTACTCACTTTTGTGATACACTGTAACTTAGAGTAGTCAGTGTACAACTTGTATAGCAGTGTAGATTTACTGTCTTCTGAAAATAACTCAACACACAGCCATTAATGTCTAAATAGCTGGCAACATAAGTGAGTACACCCCACAGTGAACATGTCCAAATTGTGCCCAAAGTGTCAATATTTTGTGTGACCACCATTATTATCCAGCACTGCCTTAACCCTCCTGGGCGTGGAATTCACCAGAGCTGCACAGGTTGCTACTGGAATCCTCTTCCACTCCTTCATGATGACATCACGGAGCTGGTGGATGTTAGACACCTTGAACTCCTCCACCTTCCACTTGAGGATGCGCCACAGGTGCTCAATTGCGTTTAGTCCATCACCTTTACCTTCAGCTTCCTCAGCAAGGCAGTTGTCATCTTGGAGGTTGTGTTTGGGGTCGTTATCCTGTTGGAAAACTGCCATGAGGCCCAGTTTTCGAAGGGAGGGGATCATGCTCTGTTTCAGAATGTCACAGTACATGTTGGAATTCATGTTTCCCTCAATGAACTGCAGCTCCCCAGTGCCAGCAGCACTCATGCAGCCCAAGACCATGATGCTACCACCACCATGCTTGACTGTAGGCAAGATACAGTTGTCTTGGTACTTCTCACCAGGGTGCCGCCACACATGCTGGACACCATCTGAGCCAAACAAGTTTATCTTGGTCTCGTCAGACCACAGGGCATTTCAGCAATCCATGTTCTTGCACTGCTTGTCTTCAGCAAACTGTTTGCGGGCTTTCTTGTGCGTCAGCTTCCTTCTGGGATGACGACCATGCAGACCGAGTTGATGCAGTGTGCGGCGTATGGTCTGAGCACTGACAGGCTGACCTCCCACGTCTTCAACCTCTGCAGCAATGCTGGCAGCACTCATGTGTCTATTTTTTAAAGCCAACCTCTGGATATGACGCCGAACACGTGGACTCAACTTCTTTGGTCGACCCTGGCGAAGCCTGTTCCGAGTGGAACCTGTCCTGGAAAATCGCTGTATGACCTTGGCCACCATGCTGTAGCTCAGTTTCAGGGTGTTAGCAATCTTCTTATAGCCCAGGCCATCTTTGTGGAGAGCAACAATTCTATTTCTCACATCCTCAGAGAGTTCTTTGCCATGAGGTGCCATGTTGAATATCCAGTGGCCAGTATGAGATAATTGTACCCAAAACACCAAATTTAACAGCCCTGCTCCCCATTTACACCTGGGACCTATCTATCTATCTATCTATCTATCTATCTATCTATCTATCTATCTATCTATCTATCTATCTATCTATCTATCTATCTATCTATCTATCTATTCTAATCATGTTTTACACACTTTGGTTAGATACCTGACAGAACAGGTAGTTACTCATTACACAAGATCCATCAGTTCAAATCTTTAACGTCAAACACAGTCATGGACAATTTAGTATCTTCAGTTCACCTCACTTGCATGTCTTTGAACTGTGGGAGGAAACTGGAGCTCCTGGAAGAGACCCACACAGACATGGAGAAAACATGCACAAAACTTCACACAGAAAGGACCAGGATCACTCCACCTGGAAATCAAACTCAGAACCTTCTGGCTGTGAGGCGACATTGCTACCCACCCAGCCACCGCACCACCTGGAGTTAGTCTGACTGTTTTAGGAAGAGAAATGCTTTGTGTGTTTTTGTAAAAATGTATTAGTTTTGTCAAACAAGCATTTGTCAGGTCAGATACCGACTTATGAATAAGCTCCATTTTATACCAGAAGTGTTGAGCGAGACTGAGGTTACACCACTAAAGATCTACCACTCTTAAGGCATCAAACCATGTTTTTATAGACCTTACTTACTGCTACAGTAAAAAGCATTTTAAATTGTTGCCGCAAACCTGTAATTTACTTTTATAGTTGATTTTATACACCTGCTGGCAACAGATGGACTCAGTTATTAGGTGGGTGTCTCTGTAGCATGTGTCTTGGCCATATAGTATGTGTTAGATTCAGAATTGTTCTTAAGGTTAATAACCAGGCAAATAATTAAACCATTTTAATTATTTAAGTCCTGAATTTACCTAACCAAATATGTATTTATTTTATATATATACAGTGTATCACAAAAGTGAGTACACCCCTCACATTTCTGCAAATATTTCATTATATATTTTCATGGGACAACACTATAGACATGAAACTTGGATATAACTTAGAGTAGTCAGTGTACAGCTTGTATAGCAGTGTAGATTTACTGTCTTCTGAAAATAACTCAACACACAGCCATTAATGTCTAAATAGCTGGCAACATAAGTGAGTACACCCCACAGTGAACATGTCCAAATTGTGCCCAAATGTGTCGTTGTCCCTCCCTGGTGTCATGTGTCAAGGTCCCAGGTGTAAATGGGGAGCAGGGCGGTTAAATTTGGTGTTTTGGGTACAATTCTCTCATACTGGCCACTGGATATTCAACATGGCACCTCATGGCAAAGAACTCTCTGAGGATGTGAGAAATAGAATTGTTGCTCTCCACAAAGATGGCCTGGGCTATAAGAAGATTGCTAACACCCTGAAACTGAGCTACAGCATGGTGGCCAAGGTCATACAGCGATTTTCCAGGACAGGTTCCACTCGGAACAGGCTTCGCCAGGGTCGACCAAAGAAGTTGAGTCCACGTGTTCGGCGTCATATCCAGAGGTTGGCTTTAAAAAATAGACACATGAGTGCTGCCAGCATTGCTGCAGAGGTTGAAGACGTGGGAGGTCAGCCTGTCAGTGCTCAGACCATACGCCGCACACTGCATCAACTCGGTCGGCATGGTCGTCATCCCAGAAGGAAGCTGACGCACAAGAAAGCCCGCAAACAGTTTGCTGAAGACGAGCAGTCCAAGAACATGGATTACTGGAATGCCCTGTGGTCTGACGAGACCAAGATAAACTTGTTTGGCTCAGATGGTGTCCAGCATGTGTGGCGGCGCCCTGGTGAGAAGTACCAAGACAACTGTATCTTGCCTACAGTCAAGCATGGTGGTGGTAGCATCATGGTCTTGGGCTGCATGAGTGTTGCTGGCACTGGGGAGCTGCAGTTCATTGAGGGAAACGTGAATTCCAACATGTACTGTGACATTCTGAAACAGAGCATGATCCCCTCCCTTCGAAAACTGGGCCTCATGGCAGTTTTCCAACAGGATAATGACCCCAAACACAACCTCCAAGATGACAACTGCCTTGCTGAGGAAGCTGAAGGTAAAGGTGATGGACTAAACCCAATTGAGCACCTGTGGCGCATCCTCAAGTGGAAGGTGGAGGAGTTCAAGGTGTCTAACATCCACCAGCTCCGTGATGTCATCATGGAGGAGTGGAAGAGGATTCCAGTAGCAACCTGTGCAGCTCTGGTGAATTCCATGCCCAGGAGGGTTAAGGCAGTGCTAATAATGGTGGTCACACAAAATATTGACACTTTGGGCACAATTTGGACATGTTCACTGTGGGGTGTACTCACTTATGTTGCCAGCCATTTAGACATTAATGGCTGTGTGTTGAGTTATTTTCAGAAGACAGTAAATCTACACTGCTATACAAGTTGTACACTGACTACTCTAAGTTATATCCAAGTTTTATTTCTATAGTGTTGTCCCATGAAAAGATATAATAAAATATTTGCAGAAATGTGAGGGGTGTACTCACTTTTGTGATACACTGTATATTTATTTAGTTAGTTAGTTTTATTTATTTATTTATTTATTTTGTAAAATTCAATGCAAAATTCCTTACTGTGACCAGCACATTTTACGAAATTGTAACCCAGTGCTGCCTCATAACAAAAAAAGTTTTGCCTTATAACCTCCGTAGAAGTCTCTTCCATACTTTGTAGCTGAAATTAGAGCACTTGTTACAACAAAAATAAATAATAACCAATTGTTATTATTTATTTATTTATTTGATTAATATTATTATTATTATTAATTTTTTTATTTTTCATTTATTTATTTATTTATTTTTATTTATTTATTTAATTTTTTTTGTAAAATTCAATGCAAAATTCCTCACTGACTGTGGCTAGAGGAAAAGATCAAACATACCTCTTTAAAACTCAACTTATTTTGTGGCACATTCTACCAAATTGTAACCTAGTGCTGCCTAACAACAAAAAAAGATTTGCCTTATAACCTCCGTAGAAGTCTCTTCCATACTTTGTAGCTGAAATGAGAGCACTTGTTACAACAAAAATAAATAAATAATAACCATGTTATTTTTTACTCATTTATGTATTTATGTATTTATTTATTTATTTATTTATTTATTTATTTATTTATTTACCCAGTGCTGCCTCATAACAAAAGAAAAGATTTGCCTTATAACCTCTGTAGAATTATCTTCCATACTTTGTAGCTGAAATGAGGTAACACTTGTTACAACAAAAATAAATAAATAAATAATAAGTGTTATTATTTATGTGTTTATTTATTTATTTATTTTACTGTATTATTATTATTATTATTATTGTTGTTGTTGTTGTTGTTGTTGTTGTTGTTATTATGTTCATTATTATTATTATTATTATTATTATTATTTAATTTATTACTTTTTTATTTATTAACCCAGTGCTGCCTCATAACAAAAAAAAGATTTGCCTTATAACCTCCGTAGAAGTCTCTTCCATACTTTGTACGTAAAATGAGATTGCACTTGTTACAAAAAAAATGTCTGCAACTCTCAGGTAACACTGTTGCCATGCTTCTTTTATTCTTATATGCTTTTGCTTCTGCTCAGTGATTATTGTTTCTTGTCTACTGAGTAATTGTCTCACCTGTATCTAGTCAACGTCTAATCATGATGTGTATATAGTCCCGGAGTGTAGTCTTTGGATGTATTTGTATGAGCTTGTGTTCTCATGCTGTGTACAGTATATTTGTTATACTATTATATATATATTATATATTATTGTCTGCTGAGTTTTGTTGTTTTGATTTCTTCTTGCTTCATTAAAATCCACTTTGTGCTCTTGTATCCACTAAGTGTTTGTTTGTCCTGAAAGCACTAACTTGACTCCATGACATCTTTCTTGTTCTTTACATGCGTAATTAGAATGACAGTGTTTCAATCAGATCGGTTGACGAGGCAGATAATTGGACATTATGATGTTTATATAAAATTATATCGATCAGTTCACACCCTTTAAATAGGCTTGAACTGCCTCTCCTTGTATTATGACTTAATTTAAACAACAATCAAATTAGTGAATAATAGAGTTTGAAATTTGATGATTAAGGTATAATTAAGCTTTTAGTGCAACATGTGTTTTGCACTCAATGTTGTGAGTTTTTCTTCCCTGGAAAAGGATTTATTTTCTGAGCAAACACTGAAAAGAGTGTGATGAAAAGCAGCCCCCAGTGTATGTATGCATGTGTATGTTAGTGATGGTTGGCTAAGTATTGGCCAAAAGACTACACTGCATGTGTGTGTGTGTGTGTCAAGGACAGGTAAGGCGGCTGGAAGCCCCTGCCTGGGCGCTGGACCCTGTGGCACCAGTTCCAGACAGCCGGAGTGTCTGGGGTTTATCAGGCCCAAATTCACACACACACACACACACACACACACACACACACACACACACCTCTGGCCTATGTGACTGTAGAAGGAGGCCCAGGTTCGCTGCTCCAAACTGAAACGAGAATGTTGCTTTGACAGCAAACTTGATGGATGAGGCCAGGCTGCTGACAGATATGCTATGGAGCAAAAAAAAAAAAAAAATGCTAAACGTGCTTACGTTGTTGAGTAGTCAGACACACACAGAAACACACACTGATAGAGAGGCAGTGTGGTCAGGTGTAAGTGAGTTATTGCCAGGATGGAGAGTGGCGCCGCATGAGGCGAATACACCTTTATTTCTCAAGAGGCTAATTATTTCTGCTGAAAAACAGAGGCACGGCCTAGCATGGCAGCTGAGCGCCCATTCCAAATGAAGCAAACAGAAATTAGCCCATGAAACTTAATTGCAACATATTTGTTTACCTTAGTGTAGCTTCTTTATTTTATGTTGGAATTATTTTTAAAGGCAGAAGTATTGTCCGTAGTATGCAACACAACAAGTTCTTTTGTTAATAAAATATAGTTTTCTTTATTTTATAATTTTTTTCTCTTGATGTTTTTATTCCCTGCAGAGTCAAAACTATACATAAAACTATTTAGATTTTTTTATTAAGTGTATACATATACACTGATCAGCCATAACATTAAAACCACCTCCTTGTTTCTACACTCACTGTACATTTTATCAGTTCCACTTACCATATAGAAGCACTTTGTAGTTTTACAATTACTGACTGTAGTACATCTGCTGGTATGAGTGGATAAGACGCAGCAATGCTGATGGAGTTTTTAAACACCTCACTGTCACTGCTAGACTAAGAATAGTCCACCAACCAAAAATATCCAGCCAATGGCGCCCCATGGGCAGCGTCCTGTGACCACTGATGAAGGTCTAGAAGATGACCAACTCAAACAGCAGCATGACTTTACATCTACAAGGTGGACCAACTAGGTAGGAGTGTCTAATAGAGTGGACAGTGAATGGACACAGTATTTAAAAACTCCAGCAGTGCTGCTGTGTCTGATCCACTCATACCAGCACAACACACACTAACACACCACCACCATGTCAGTGTCACTGCAGTGCTGAGAATGATCCACCACCCAAATAATACCTACTCTGTAGTGGTCCTGTGAGAGTCCTGACCATTAAAGAACAGCATGAAAGGTGGCTAACAAAGCATGCAGAGAAACCGATGGACTACAGTCAGTAATTGTAGAACTACAAAGTGCTTCTATATGGTAAGTGGAGCTGATAAAATGAACAATGATACCCCTTTTCCACCAAAAAAAACGTGGTTCTTGAACCGGTTCTGTTCGGGTTTCTCTGAACCTTGGTGTTCTGTAGAGAACCGACACGCGTTTCCACCAGTTTTTGAGAACCAAACAGCGTCATCATCGGTGACCGTTATTACTAAGAGTTAAGAGCAGTAATGGTGGAGTGTGTGGATTATGTGCGAGCATTTGTGCTGCTGTTACAGATGTTTGTTTTTATGTAAAAAGCATCAATCTAACTATCGGTGATAAGAAGACGTGACGTGTTTGTCTCAGTTGTTGTTTTCTTTAGTTTATTGACATGAGAGGAGTTTTGCGCTTCGGTTTCACCGCGACTCTCGTCGCAAATAACCGATTTGCTCAGCGCTCAGCTTGAGCGGTGAAACATCATTAAAGTTCCACAACACGAACAAACATCTGTGTGAAATAAACATCAAATCTACTCTCAAATAAAACATGTATCTGTGTTTATCTGGATTTACTTCACGTGTGTTTATGCAGCTCGGGGAGTTTCACGCTTTATTTTTCACGTTAAGTGTGTTTCATTCTGTCCGGGTCACTTTTATCTCGTAATATCACACAATTCATCCTTTTTAAAGGCGCTTTAAAAATATCAGCGGCAAACTGGTTCAAAATGTAATCAAGTGAAGTTGAAAAGATAAAAATGCAGCATTACGCTCCATATGAGACTCCAGCGGACGGCATTGTTGCTAACGCGCTATGCTGTACAACATGACACGACCACTGACGGACGTCACGGTTCGGGCTAAAAAACCAAGTATTCTGTGGTGCCAGATTGGCCCACTAGTTCACTGTCTGGAACCTCTTTTTTTCCGGTGGAAACACGCGGAAACGGTTCAAAATCACGTGCCGCGTCGGTGGAAAAGGGGTATGAGTGTAGAAACAAGGAGGTTGTTTTAATGTTATGGCTGATCAGTGTATATTTTTTTAAGTTCCTTTCTACTTTGGACCATGAGGTCCTGATTTATTAGTAGTGATTGATTACAGTGGGTGACTTCTCTGTGACCATATTTTTGCATGTCTCTATGCAGGTTATCCTGGCTTCTTCAGTTTTGTTTTACATCCCAAAACACAGGGAAGTCAACCTGACTACTCTATATTGCCTCTAGTTGTGAGTTAATGGATGTGACTAAATGTTTGAGTGTGTGATTGATTGGTGTCTTGTTCAGTGTTTCTTTTTTTTTACTTGTGCCCAGTGTTTCTGGGAGGCACCAGACCCACATCAACTGTGCCATTCTATTTCACCACACTTAAAAGACGTTTTGGCACCAAGGATACCAAGTGATTTAGTGTTTCAGCTTTTATTCATTCTTCCTGCAAAAAAGTTGATTCATTTCACAACACTACACGTGTGATAATCCATCCTAGATGCCTCAGAGCCCAGAGAAGTCAACGCCGCTTCTGAACATGGTTAACATGAGGCTGCTTTTAAGTTTTAAGTGGCATTTGTGCATGTAACTCCATATTATAGTGCTTGACAAAGGTTTGCCATAGTAATCCCTTGCCCATATTGTTATATCAGCTATAGTTGAGTGGCGGTTCTTGATGCAGTGCCGTCTGAGAAATCGAAGATCAAGCTTAAGCTTGCGCCCTTGGCCTTTATGCACTGAAATTCCTCCTGATTCCTTGCATGGTTTAATAATATTATGCACTGTAGAGGGAGAAACAAGCAAATCCCTTCCAATCTTTCTTTGAGGTAAATTTTTTTAAACATTTCAATAATTTTTCATGCATTTGTTGACAAACTGGAAATCCTCTGACCATATTTGCTCATCAAAGACTCAGCCTTTTTTGGATGCTGCTTTTGTACCAAACCATGATTACAATCACCTGTTGACATCAACCTTTTGGAATTACATCATTATTTAGTTTTTTCATCTCATTACTAGCCCTAAATTGCCCCATCCCAACTTTTTTTGGAAAGTGTTGCAGGCCTGAAATACATGAATAGATGTTTATTAATAAATGAAATGAAGTTGAGCAGACAGAACATTAAATATCTTGGATTCAAACTGTCTGCAATTAAATAAAAGTCAAAGTAAATGTAAGGAACACTGCATTTTTATTTTATTTGCATTTTCCATACTGTCCCAACTTTTTCTGATTTGGGGTTGTAATTTAAAATAGTGATGGCTGTTAAAAAAAACAACGAAGGGACTAACCTAAAGATAATGGCTGTTTTGATGTTCTGGTGTCCACAAACTTTTGGCAACGTAATGTATATGAATGCAATTGCATGGCGGGATTTTCCAAGCTCTGCAGATTCACTGTGCGATGTTGTGCTGAGCCGATGCTTTGCTTTTGGGTCGCACTTCGCCATGTGCTGCTCTTGCAGAACATCTCAGCTGTGTTTCCCTTGTTATTTATAGTGGCACTGTTGCATTGTGGGAAGAGGGGCAGAATACATAGCTGGCATCAGTACACAGAAATTCATACTGTATGCTCTCAGTGGTACACATGCAGCAAGCATCACATGTGGCCTAGTTTTCCTGACAAAGCTTGATCTTTTTAAGTTTTTAAGCTCTAATTTCAGACTTTCGGACTGTTCGTGCCATACAGTCTTCATACACTGTTGTTTTTCCTGATTAGCTACACGTGTTGATTTATACATTTTCTTTACATTGATGGGAGAAAGCAGTAAAAGTACTTAGCAAACCAAAAGAAATAGAAGGAAACAGCACAGCTGTATTATTGGGGCTTTGCACACAAAGGATTTGGCTTTCATTTCTTGAACTCATCAGCGCAAGGAGATAGATTTAGTCTGGATCTACAGTGTGCATATTAGGACTGCTGGGACATCCAGCGCTGCTCTTTGCTTGCCGTAATTTGGTTGATCTATAATATTAATTTTAAAGCACATCCCTACTGTGTTAGCCGAGCCACTGTTGACCACTCAAGCCATATAAATCGGTACTGAGCAGAGATATTAACCAAGCTAAGCCTTAATAAAGTAATATTGCTTAAGCCTTAATACATGTAGTCAGAACCAGATAAGCTACCCAAGAGGATCTGTATGATTCTGAAATGTATGTGATTTTCAATAGGCTTTCATTAGAAATGAAATACGTTCTCATTTCTGCGGTCAGTGCGGCTATGCGGACGCACTTCTGTTCATGCATGATTCTGACTTTGTATCACGTTGACAATTCAAAACATCTCAACAATAAAATCCAGGACCCATTATTAAGATCCAAACCATATTCATGATTTCAAAGGGGTTTGGACTTTAAAACCAGCAATGCAAATAAACAATATGTACTATTTTGTTACTAATTTCTTTACCCACCTAATCAGAAGCATTTAAGCCTGCAGGGTATTTCACGTGAAGAGCACTTTTTTTCTTAATATCGTTTATTGCATTTTATTGAGGTTTCGGTCTCCAGAGGGTTCCAACTTTTGGCATCTTAACCCCCTGAGCCTGGAGGCTGCTAGTCACTCATTATCGTTGAAGTAGAAACGTCTGCAATTATAAAAACGCAGGCCTCTGCATTCACATACACCAATAAGTGATATATTACAAAAATGTTTGCCAGACATCAATTATCCGCCTTGGCACATCCAGTCATGGGTCGCGTTTAATCTTGTGTGCTTGACTGAAGTGGTGTAATTGCTTCCTGAAGGGGAAAAAACTTAATGTATAAGAAAATAGCAAGATGATGTCATATTCATCCACTATGTTAAATATGTGACCAAAAAAGAATAGAAAGGACCAAAGACTGAAAGAATAGAAATGCTTCTAATTATAATGTATTCAACAACTGATTTCTTGTGAAAGACCAAGGCCCCCACCATGTCACCCCCCCCCCCCCCCCCCACACACAGACACACAGACACACATTTGCATCTGACACAGCTTAATGTTTCTTACAATGTAAAGTCCTAAATTGTTTGTGGTAAGAAGTTGGCACATTCCCCTAAAATGACGCTTTTATTTTTAAGAGAAATTAACAAAGTAAAGTTTTGGTTTACTTCAAACATAATAATAATAATAATAATAATACATTTTATTTATATAGCGCTTTTCAAGATACTCAAAGACGCTTTACATAAGACAAATAATCAAAACAAATACGTACATACACCATACAAATCATAGTACAAAATCAAAATAGTACATCAACATCAAGAATAATTAAGATAAAAACAAAGAGAGCAGCATAAGACAGTTCATTAAAAATTAGCTAAATTATGAGAGAGAACAACAAATATAGAACAATTTCTTAAAATTAGACAGAAACAGGACAGATTTACATGCAATCAGGAAACTGAAAACTTTACAAGTTTTAGGATCTAGGACTTCACATTTCTGTCGTGATCTAAGTATAAAAACTATTAAAAAGAATAGCAAAAATAAAAGCATTTATTTTGTGTTGTTACAAGTTAAATGCCACTCTGAATAGATGAGTTTTGAGAAGTGACTTGAATTTGGACAGGTCAGGACAATCTCGTAGGTGTTTGGGGAGAGCATTCCATAAAGATGGAGCAGCTATGGAAAAGGCCCTGTCACCCCAGGTCCGGTGCTTGGTCCTAGAGGGTATGGACAGTAGGTTAGCCTCAGAAGAGCGAAGGCTACGGGAGGGAATGTGCTGATGGAGCAGGTCGGTGAGGTAGGATGGGGCCTGATTATGGAGAGCTTTGTGAGTGAATAGAAGAATTTTGAATTGAATGCGTTGAGCAACGGGAAGCCAATGAAGTTTTTGTAGAACAGGTGTAATATGATCACGGGAGCGAGTATGAGTAAGGAGGCGAGCAGCTGAATTCTGGATATACTGAAGTTTTTTTAGGATTTTGTTAGATGTACCATAAAGGATGCTATTGCAATAATCAATTCTGGATGTAATAAAAGCATGAATCAAGGTTTCGGCGGCAGAAAAGGAGAGTGATGGACGTAGACGTGCTATGTTTTTTAGATGAAAGAAAGCAGTTTTGGTGATGTGATTTACATGGCGGTCAAAAGAGAGGTTGCCATCAAAAATTACACCAAGATTTCGGATGTTAGAAGACGGAGACAAAGTGTCATTATCAATGGTAATTTGAAAATTTTTTGTGGTTTTTGCCAGGGTTGTAGGACCTACGATGATCATATCTGATTTTTCACAGTTTAATTTGAGGAAATTAGCTTTCATCCACAATTTCATTTCAGTGATGCAATTTGTCAGAGTGGAGTGAAGTTCAGTATTAATGGATTTGGAGGAGATGTAAAGCTGAATATCATCAGCATAGCAGTGGAAATGTAAACCATGCCGACGTATGATGTCACCAAGGGGGAGCATATAAAGAATAAACAAAAGGGGACCTAACACTGAGCCTTGGGGAACGCCTTGGGACAGTGGAGCAATGGCAGAACTACAATTGTTGATATTAACAAACTGTTGTCTGTTTATGAGATATGACCTTAACCACAAAAGGGCAGTACCAGTGATGTTGACAGAGGATTCAAGGCGGGACAGAAGAATGGAGTGATTAATGGTGTCAAAAGCTGCAGTAAGATCAAGGAGGACGAGAATATTAATTTGTCCAGAGTCTGAGGAAAGAAGAAGGTCATTTGTGACTTTGAGGAGGGCTGACTCAGTGCTGTGCTGGGGGCGGAAACCAGACTGAAATGATTCAAATAGATTATTGGAATTTAGGTGATCTTTGAGCTGTGAGGCAACAACACGTTCCAGTATTTTCGACAGAAATGGAAGATTGGAAATGGGCCGAAAGTTACTCATAATGTTAGAGTCAAGTCCAGGTTTTTTAAGTATGGGAGTAACAGCAGCCAATTTCAGTGATTGAGGGACTGAGCCAGAACTAAGAGAGGAATTGATTATCTCTGTGATAAGTGATGAGATAACTGGAAAACAACCCTTAACAAGTTTTGATGGAGCAGGATCCAAAACACAAGTGGAGCTTCGCATCCCTGTTAAGATCTCAGATAGGTCCAAAAGAGACACAGGTGAGAACTGAGACAGAGGCTGGGTAATAAATTGAGATGAGATAGGCGGAGAAACAGAGATGACAGGGGAAACTGTCAGAAAATTGTGGATATTCTCAACTTTTGTTTGAAAAAATGAGAGGTAAGAGTTACACTTGTCAACTGTAAAGGAATTGGTAGTATTGTCAATTGGTTTGAGAAGTTTATTTATTGTGGAAAAGAGAGTCTTAGGATTTGTTGATCCAGCATGTATGAGTTCGGAATAGTAAGTGGATCGGGCTGCCGTAAGAGCGTCTTTGTAATGTTGAAGATAATCAGAATAAATCTGATAATGTACTGTTAGACCGGTTTTCTTATAAAGTCTTTCAAGCTGGCGTTTACGGGATTTCATTTGGTGAAGCTCAATTGTGTACCATGGTGCGGAATGACTAAATGAAACAAATTTGGTTCTCAAAGGAGCCAGCTCATCAAGACATGAGGCGAGTATGTCATTATAGTAATCGACAAGGTCAGATGAATTACTAGACAGTACAGGACAGACAGACATCTTTTTAACAAGAGAATCTGAGAAAGCAGAGGGAGAGATATATTGAAGATTCCTGAAGGATATTTTACGTTTAGCTCTAGTGATGGGCCTAGTGACCTCAATGTCCATGATGATTGTCAAATGATCAGAGACAGTAAGGTCATGGCTGGACGGCTGATGAACTAGGACACCAGTAGAGCAGACAAGGTCAAGAGTATGACCTTTTTTATGAGTTGGAAAATGTATATGTTGTGTGAAATTAAAACACTGTAACAATTCCAAAAATTCCCTGGCAAATTTACAGTTGTTGTCATCAATATGGATGTTAAAATCACCCATAAGCAGTACAGAGGATGAGAGGGCACTAAGCTGGGTTAAAAAATCTGAAAAATCAGAGAGAAAGGAAGCGTTTGGCTTTGGCGGACGATAAACTACAGCAGTGACCAGAGGAGTAGGCCCTGACAACTTGAAAGCCAGGTGTTCAAAAGAAAGAGCAGCAGGAAAAGACAAAGTGGTTATTTTAATATCATCCCTATAGACTGCAGCAACACCACCACCTCGCCCTTCCATACGAGGTTCATCAATATACGAGTATCCCATTGGCGTGGTCTGATTTAACATAAAATAATCCAAGGGTTTATGCCAAGTTTCAGTGAGACAGAAAAAGTCTAGTTCACTGTCAGATATAAATTCACTAAGTACAGTACTTTTTGTGTTGAGTGAACGAACATTAAGCAATGCCATTTTCAAGTGGTATTGTTGTGTAGTTGGCTGTGAGGAACGAGGAAGAGAACGGAGATTTGCTAAGTCCACTCCGCGTTTCCCATCCCACTCCGTGGACAGCGTTGTCATGGAGACTACACCGCTACTGGTGTGCAAGGCAGCAGCGCTCTGATGACGTGTTTGCGGAGCGACAGTGCGCACGGCTGACCAGAAGGATGGAATAGCGTTACCGTTTCGAAGATAAACAAGCTTTCTCCGGGAGCCCCTGTGAATATAACGAGGCCGGCGAAGGAGTCCAAGCTGTTTGATGACTGAAATACACGATGGAGTAGTGCAGTTGTTGAACTTCCTCAGCTGGTCAACGGAATAGTTCAACATCGTGCCGATCCCAGGAAAACTCATCCACCGTTCACCACCGGCCGCAGACGCGATGTACAGTAGAAAGAACAAAAAGTATCAAAAGCACAAATAAAAGTATCAAAAGTAACATAAAAGAAATAGATCCACAAGGTGTGTAAAAAGATGAAAACGAAAAACGATAAAAATACAATAAAATACGGTAAAATACGGTAAAAAAAAATTTGATGGTTGCCCTGCAGTTTGTTACACTAGCCCACTACCGCAAAGGTCTGTGTTTAAATACAGTATCAGCAGTGATATTGACCAGCCGTGCATCTACACAGACATATCCACTGACAGGTGAAGTGAATAACACTGATTATCTCTTCATCACGGCACCTGTTAGTGGGTGGGATATATTAGGCAGCAAGTGAACATTTTATCCTCGAAGTTGATGTGTTGGAAGCAGAAAAAATGGGCAAGTGTAAGGATTTGAGTGAGTCTGACAAGGGCCAAATTGTGATGGCTAGACGACTGGGTCAGAGCATCTCCAAAACTGCAGCTCTGTGGGGTGTTCTCGGTCTGCAGTGGTCAGTATCTATCAAAAGTGGTCCAAGAAAGGAACAGTGGTAAACCGGCGACAGGGTCATGGGCGGCCAAGGCTTATTGATGCACGTGGGGAGCGAAGGCTGGCCCGTGTGGTCCGATCCAACAGACGAGCTACTGTAGCTCAAAATGCTGAAGAAGTTAATGCTGGTTCTGATAGAAAGGTGTCAGAATACACAGTGCATCACAGTTTGTTGTGTATGGGGCAGCAAAAGGGGCACCAACACAACACAACATGTCTAAAATGGTAACATGCCTAAGGTCTTGTGATGGATTGGTGGCCCTGTTCAGGGTATCCCTGCCTTGTGCCCAGTGTTTCCTGATGGAACCACACCCTCCAGCACCCTGACCAAGATAAAGTGATTGATGAAGATGAATGAATGATAAATGAATGCGGTTCAGACCATAGTACTTTTTTAATACTCAGGGAGCCACGTTCTGGATTATTAAGCAAATCTAAAAGATTTGCCATGTGTTGTCATGGTGGCACAGAAGATACCTACCTAAAGTTTATTTTAGAAACATAATACATTGATGTACAGTGAATGAGCTCAGTAGAATAATAGAATAACAAAATTTCATGTCTAAAACCTTAACTTTCATTGTAAAATCATGTCTTAATAGTTTGACAAATAATTGTTATTGTGGATGAAATTTCATTGTTTTTTATTTCTCATTTTCTCACAACTGTGCTGGGAGGCACAGCAAACCTTGTTTATATATATAAATTAGCACGTCCAATTACCCGATTGTGTCATGCTTCCTCTCTACCAATGCTGATCCCTGCTCCGATTGAGGAGAACTAAGCTAACCCATGCCCCCTCCGACACGTGGGCAGCAGCCGTATGCATTTTGTCACCTACACTTTGACGAGTGCAGTGCGAATCAGCACTGTGTATGGAGAAACACACCCTGACAGCACTATTTTCCCATCTTTGTGCAGGTGCCATCAATCAGCCAGCAGAGGTTGTAATTGCATCAGTTATGAGAGAGTCCTTATCTGGCTTTTTAATATCCCACCCCTATCTGAACAACAGGCCAATCGTTGTTCATGTGGCTGCTCAGCCCAGCCGGCAGGCAGAGCTGAGACTCGATACTATGTATTTGAGATCCTAGCTCTGATGTTCAGCTTGTGTTTTTACCGCTGTGCCATCTGAGCGGCCAGCAAACCTTGTTTTTAACAGCATGCATGGATGTGCCATCATTGAGGAGCTAAATGGGCTGCAGATACCACCTCAAGCTACCAATTGTGACAACACTATCAAAACACAAACTAGTGAAGAAGGATAAGAAAAGAGTATTTGTCTATGGCCACCAGCTGCAAAACCATTCCCTTTTTGGGGTTGTCTTGCTGTTGCCTCTGCAGTGCACCTGTTGTTACTTTTATTTGCACCAAAGCAGGTGAAATTAATTCACAATTACTTATGCTTCATTACTGGACAGATTAAATCCCTGAAGCTTAACTTATTTGATGTTACACTGTGTTGCCTTCATTGTTTTGAGCAGTTTAAATATGGCATCACATTGTCAGAGACTTTTGACATGCTATAACCAACATCTTAAAGATTGTGATATGCATTCATGAAATCTGATCAATTGAACCCCCCTCAAGTAGGAAACCATATGCCCTGATGATCAGGTTACATGTAAAAGCTTCACAAGAGTGGTGGTGATCATTTCTCATGGACTCTGCATCTACAGCTGCAAAGCTTAAAGTGCTTCATTTACCTGACCTCTGACCTCACTGATGTCATGTGACTATTGATTTTCAATAGCGAAAGGAACTATACCACCCAAAGAGAAGAAATAAAGGGCTAGATACAGTGGATTACCCCATTCTCTTTTTACCCCCTTAATTGGAAATACAAGAACTCTTGTTCAGGTATCTAATGAAATTATTCATACTCAGTGTTTGTTTAGGCATTTTACTCATTTAAAGCTGTACAAAGCTTATAAACATAAAAATTGCAGACATAGGCTTAAGGTTTAAGGTCACCCAGCTGACTTTGCACTTTGAACATGTGCTTATTGATCTAGTCCAACAAAACTGCATCTTTTGTTCTGTACATGTAAAGTATTATGTAGTATGCATTTTATTATTATTTGTAAATTTATTTTATTTTATTATGTAAATGTATTATTTATTTATTAGGATTATAACATTATGTTTTACACACTTTGGTGACATTTATGACAGAACAGGTAGTTATTCGTTACACAAGATTCATCTGTTCAAGCTTAATATCAAACACAGTCATGAACAATTTTTTATCTCCAATTCACCTCACTTGCATGTGTTTGGACTGTGGGAGGAAACCGGAGCTCCCAGAGGAAACCCATGCAGACACGGGGAGAACTATAGATAGATCTATTAAGTGGATTAATATTATTTACTATCTATCTATCCATCCATCCATCCATTCATATGTCAACAAACAGTAAATAATATATAAATCTATCTTAATAGATCTATCTATTTTTATCAATTTTGGAGGGGATGCAACTGGGGTGGGACATTTTTCAATTGTGTTTTCATTTAATTGTGTGTGTGTGTGCGTGCGTGCGTGCGTGCGTGCGTGCGTGCGTGCGTGCGTACTGGAAAGCCAAGCTATATGATTTTGTCTTGTATAAGATTTTTCTTTCTTTAATAAAACTGTATTTTTTAAATGTTTAAACATTGTCAAAATTGTATGCATCCCATCTTAAGTTTACAGTGATGCCACTCTAACACAGGTCACCACACATTTACCTACTCAGTCACTCATTCACACTGGGACAATTTAGAGTATAAAATAATGGCATGCTTTTGTAAAACTGAATGATGCACAGAAAGAACAGAACAGAACGAACATGCCAAACTTCTCACAAAGGAGGCAAGGATCAAGCCCAGGACCCAGGTGCCATGTGACAACTGGCTGCTCCGTTGTGGTACTTTCTCACCTTGAAAATACAGTGGCCATTTTTCTTTCTTTAATAATACTGTATTTTTTATTTGATTCAAAAGATTTACACATTGTCAAAAGTGTATGCAATGCATATTAATTACACACCCATCTTAAATGTGTGTGACTTTTTTAATACTGTATTTGTATTGTTATTAAGAAAAACCTTTTAAAGGTTTCTATCAAATTTAAAGTAATATTAAAAGGCTTTGTAGCACATGGAAGACTGGACATTTAAACATTTAAAAAAAGAAACTCACCCAACTACTTTTAAATGTGTAGCACCACTTCTAGTACTCAGTGGTTATTTTGACCTATTCCACCTAACAAAATTACAATAAAAAATAAATGTTTTATGAGACAGCGCTGCTTTAAAATCACACCACATTTTAACAGAATAAGTTAGCACTTATCTTGGCTATTCTACAGTGCTAAATTTGTTCTATTGTTCTAACGCTTGTGTGTTTTGGATGGTTGGCATGACCCAGCCTCTAGAGTTTTTGATCACAGACAGACTTGCTGACATTCTGCTGTAGAGTTTGTGATGAATCTTGGAAATCATTACCCTTCAGTGTTTTTGAGCCGTCCAAGCCCCGGGGCAGCATAGCAGGCCCAGTTCCAGTAGTTTAGTGGAACATCCAGTTATCCAGTTGGTATTGAAACAATTAGCACATTTTAAAATGAATTTTCACTGTTTTGTGCTTGACTTCCTCCATCTGTCTACTTTATAAGTTTTTTTTTTTCTAGTTTTGGATACTTTTTTAATGAATAGAAGCTAGAAGGACACATCCATACTGTTTACCTTGTACTCCTGCATTCTGTCTAGTTCGTAAATAAATCAATAAATCAATAAATGTATACACAAAAATAAATAAATATAAATTAATAAATGCATAAATAAATAAAGTGAATTGAAATTAAAAGCTTGCTCTGTTTGGCAACAGACAATAATAATTATAATAATTATAATTATAATTATAATTATAATTATAATTATAATAATAATAATAATAATAATAATAATTATTATTATTATTATTATTATTATTATTATTATTATTATTATTATAACATAAATTACAATTATAATTTGCCTCAACCCTACAACATTTAATTGACCTGATTTAACTGTGAAAAGAGGATTTTTGCTAAATAAATAAATAAATAAATAATTATTTTATTATTTATTAATTAATTATTATTAATAAAAAAAAATGGCCACTGTATTTTTTGAGGTGAGAAAAGACTAGTTGTCACATAACGCCTGGGTCCTGGGCTGGAGGCATCATCCAGTCTCACAACAGCGTGCTATTATTTTATACTTTAAATTGTCCCAATGTGAATAATTGATTGAGTAGGTAAATGTATGGTGGCCTGTGTTGGAATGGCATCACTGTAAAAAAAAATAAAAAATAATAAAAAATAAAAAAATAATAAAATCAATGAATAAACAAATAAATAAATAAATATTTTAATAAATATTATTTTTTTCACTCTATATTCCCAAAAATTTAAGAATAAAAATAGATACAACCACTTGGCCTAAATCTCAGAAGATTAGAAGATCACACTTGTATCCAGGTAACTGTTCTGCGGAAGTTTTCATGTCTTCCACAACTGCACTGCGAAAACAGTGAATAAAGAATTAGCCCAATACAAACACCTTGTGGTTGTTGTGCTTTCCACTGTGTATTCAGAATAAGAACAGCTGAGATACAGTCATGTCTATTGTTATTGAGGTTCTTCCCTGTATTCCGCTGGCCACAGCAAAGCCGTGACAATAATAGGTTGATGTAATGACTTGATTACTGGCCAGATTAGTTTATGAGCTTGCACGACTGGCTGACTAAGCAACACTCTCTTAAACTACTTGTGTGTGTGTGTGTGTGTGTGTGTGTGTGTGTGTGTCCAATAGAGAATACAGGTCTTAATAACAGCACCCAAAATAGAATGCAATATACAGTATGTATTCACTTATTTAAACATCCATGCATTTAATAACTGTGTGAAATCATTATGATTTGGGTTGCAGTGGGTTTGAAAGCACTTGCAATCACCAGCCACATGGTATGAATACATCCTATAATATATCCAGCTAATTACAGGGCATCATTAGATTTATTTATTTATTTATTTATTAGGTTTTTAACGTCATGTTTTACACTTTGGTTACATTCATGACAGAAACTGTAGTTACTGGTTACACAAGGTTCATCGGTTCACAAGTTTAACGTCAAACACGGTCATGGACGATTTTGTATCTCCAATTCACCTCACTTGCATGTCTTTGGAAAACCGGAGCACCCGGAGGAAACCCACAAAGACACAGGGAGAACATGCAAACTCCACACAGAAAGGACCCAGACTGCCCCACCTGGGGATCAAACCCAGGACCTTCTTGCTGTGAGGCGGCAGTACTACCCACTGAGCCACCGTGCTGTGCGGCATCATTAGAGGGTTGAAATATACTGGGCACAGGTGACAGTCCATAAAAGGGAATCATTTAGTCACTTATTCACAGGGTAATTTAGATTGGTGGGATACACCCTGGACAGGTGGTAATCCATCACAGGGCATCACACACACACTCACTTCTTCATGGGCCAGTTCAGAGGGTTGGAAGGTTGGAATACACCCTTGACATCACACACTACCCCACTTATTTACTTACACCCCGAACAGGACACCAGTTTATCACAAGGCATCACACTCACCCTTTTACAAGCTCACTTATTTACTTATTTACAGGGCAGTTTATAAGGTTGTTTTTAAAACTCTCCCATATTGCCTTCAAGCTTTGCTATTCTTCATTTTTAAAACACACCAGCACCAAGGCAGCAGGGCAGCCAGAGAAGCAGCCAATTTGCTGCAACAAGGTGGCTAATAGGTTCATTAACCCTCTTCAATGTATGTTTTGGATATTGTGTGAACACATGTGCGTTGTGTGTGTATTTGTGTGTGTAAGCACGAGTCTGTGCCATCCTGCACGTGGCAGATTGCAGGAACAGGCTGACTGTTAGCGGCTAGCTCAGCAGTGCCTGGGCGCGAGCTGCCATCTTCCCGTGGATTTACAGCTGACGCTGGTGCTACTTCAATTAGCTCTATAGCACACAGATGTTGCCTAAATGTTGCTGCTAATGATACCGCAATAAGCGTGAGATTCATGCCACATTCACAGTCACGTAAATTTCTCAAGTGGCACAATTAAAAGGGGAAATAGTAGCTGGGTGAGAGAGAAAGAGAGAGAGGAAGCGGTGATGCCAGTTGGAAGGCTAGAAGTCTATTCTGTAACATGGCTGAGCTCCATTCCACTTTAATTGCTTATTCCCTTAAAAAAGGCATTTTTTTTCTGCAACAACAAACTGCAGCACTGTGTTGTCACAAGAAACTTGCAATTTCACTTTTAGCAACACCAGAGTGACATTACTGGATTAATGACATGTTAAACATGAATTAAATATGTATGTTTAGAATTGTTATTAATGATGTTTGATGTGGACTGAGCTTTAACTAAAATAAATAAATAAATAAAAATAATAATGTAAATAATAATAATAATAATAATAATAATAATAATAAAAATAATAATAAGCAAAACAAAAGTTTGTTAAAAACAGTTGTTATTATTATTATTATTATTAGTAGTAGTAGTAGTAGCAGTAGTATTATATAATAACAATAATAATAGTAGTGAAAAAAATAATAATAACAATCTAAATAAAACAAACTTAGTAGTATGGTGCCACCACAGGTTGTCATCCACCTTTGCTTAGGTAGTACTCATCTCTGAAACTAAACTCAATAATAATAATAATAATAATAATGTTAATAATAATAATAATAATAATAATTAGCAAAAAAAAGTTTGTTAAAAACAGTTATTATTATTATTATTAGTAGTAGTAGTATATAATAATAATAATAATAACAATAATAATGATGATAATGATAATGATAATGATAATGATAATGATAATGATAATAATAATAATAATAATAATAATGTTTGTTTATTAGCATTTTAACGTCATGCCAAGAAACGGTAGTTACTCATTACACAAGGTTCATCAGTTCACAAGGTTATATCAAACACAGTCATGGACAATTTTATGTCTCCAATTCACCTCACTTGACACGTCTTTGGATGTGGGAGGAAACCGGAGCAAACCCACACAGACTCGGGGAGAACATGCAGACTCCACACAGAAAGGACCCGGACCGCCCCACTTGGGGATCGAACCTAGGACCTTCTTGCTGTGAGGCGACAGTGCTACCCACTTAGCTATTGTGCTGTAATAAGTATAATAATAATAATAATAACAATAATAATAATAATAATTTTTATTATTGTTATTATTATTATTATTAGAATATCAATTATGATTACCATTATTATTATTATTAATATTATTATTTTAACTTCTAATTATTATTATTATTATTATTATTATTATTATTATTATTATTATTATTATTGTTATTATTGTTGTTATTATTATTGCAACCATGACTAAAATAACCATGGACTTCCTAGAAAAGACATTGCCTTGATGGCAGCAGATGTCTCTGTGTGAAATCACAGTATACACATCTGCATCAGTGGTACCTTCACACATATGTAAGTCACACATGCTGTGGGCACTGATGCACTCTTATACCATGACAGATGTTGGCTTTTGCAGCTTTCGCAGTTAACAGTCTGGATGATCCTTTTTATTTTTGGCACTAGAACTAGATAAGGGGAGGGATATGCCTTACCACATGTGTGGACTTACTGGACCACATCACACACAAAACCCAACACTCACTCCAAAAGAGCTTAAAAATCATGTTTTAGATGGAAAAATCTTTCAGATGGACAAACTCTGCAGCACTTAATAAATTAGACCTTTATGACTTAGCAAACAGCATTTATCAGCCCACTTAAGGTTTGCTAAACAGCAGATACTTGGCAGGAAAAAGATTTTCTAATGATGAGTCAAAATTTTTATTCTCTGAGCAGAACAACTAGCACATTACTGACTAATGCCATCCTTATGGTGAAACACTGTTGTCTGTGGGTGCATAATGTCAGGGACACTGGTAAGAATTGAAAGATAGATGAAAGCAGCAAAATATAAGACCATTCTTAGGGAAAACTTCTTCCAATGTATATGCAATCATGAACAGGTTGATGAGCTGAATTATATCGCCTAAACAACACTGGAGCTTTAGGGCAAGTCATTTAATGCTTTTGAGTGACCTAGTTAAAGCCCAGACTTAAACCCTATCAAACATAT
The DNA here is from genome assembly GCF_030014385.1 of Trichomycterus rosablanca. Lineage (NCBI taxonomy): Eukaryota > Metazoa > Chordata > Actinopteri > Siluriformes > Trichomycteridae > Trichomycterus > Trichomycterus rosablanca. Next base: position 17,358,458 of record NC_085997.1, on the reverse strand, counting down.
GTGAAGTGATTTGAAGAACACCTCAAACTGACAGAGCTTGAGATGCTCTGTCATGAAAAATGGGATAAACTGACTAAATCCATATGTGCAAAGCTTGTAGAGGTGTAAGACCTGCAGCTGTAACTGCTGCCAGTGGGACTTCTACAAATTATTGAATAAAGAATCAAATTTACACTTTAAATGTATTAATCTAAAAACATGCTTTTACATCATCAGTATGGGTGATTACGTGTAGACTGATGGGTAAAAATGGCAATTCTATAGACTGTATGTAAGATCAAATATTACACAGAACACAGAATGTTCTTTCTTTCCCTCTAGAGAATACAAGGTATGATTCCCACTGTGTTTTTGTACCTGTCTACTAAAAGAACACCCAGTGCTTTTCTACCCAAGCCATCAAAATTTAATAATGAAAAGAAGACAGACTAAGCAAACACACTAAAGAACAAAGAAACAGTAGATGGAACTTAACCTTACCCCCACACATACACTATCTACAGAAATACACCTTACGCTGTATAGCCCCCATCTCACAGAGCCCCTGCTGCAGTCAAGTTTCCCACAATGTCCCTAAAACCATCTGGCAAACACCAGTTTTGGAGTCCAGACTTCCAAGCCAGTGTCCACAATACTCCAGAGAGCTGGATGATGTAAAGAGCTTGGCTTGTTGTAAGTCCTTTAATTTCTAATGGAAAGGTGCATGCAGCTGACCACTGGGTCCCTTCTTGTTTATCCTCCTGTCGATGCCTTGCAGCCGTGCTATGCAGCACTGCAGCAGTTCATGTCATACTGCTGTTGATCCGACTCTCCGATGCCACTGGCAACACCACAGCCCTGATTTCCTCCACCAGTAAAGTTGGCCTCTGATGGAGTCCCTCGCTGTGGACTTTGGCAATGTGTGTCCCCACTTAGTCGCTATGAATCTATGGATTTTTTTCACCAATCTTTTACTTAAAACCGAGCAGCCACTGTTATGACTCGGGCTGCCATCATCATTTCACCCATCTTTAGCCCTGGCACCATGATGAGGATATTGGCATCAATTCTAGCCAAGATATGTGATCCCAGAATGCCTGCTTGACTCACCTACACCACAAAAAAGTGACGTTGCATGCTCGTTCTGCCAATCTCTAGAGCAGCTGTTTGCCCTGCATTGGCACAACCTGATCTGTCACTGTCTTTACAATACTGTCTCCATGTCCGTTGGCTGCCACGAACAGTGGTGTCGAAGCACTCCTGGCCGCACCAGGATGGTTGAACTGGTGTCAACCAGGTCATTGACTGATTGATCCAGGGCATGAGTAGCTGCTGCTTGCTTCCTAACCTGTCCATGTGGTAGGTGTTCCTCTTGCTGGCGAACATGTTTTGTCCGATACCCCCTGCTCGCCTCCTCCTCGGGCACTGTGCCTGGTGGCCGATTGCTCGGTTTGCTCAGGTTTGCTTTGCTTTAATCTCTTTTACTCGGAGCAGCACTTCATGAAGTGTGTCTGTGATGACCAGCTAAAGTTGGTATTGCAGGCAGGTAGGCTGTATCACTTTATAGGAATGCATCTAGACAGAGGATCTTCTTCACAGCTCCCACCAAGCTCTCAATGTCGAGCGATTGAAAATCACAAGATCAAAAACCAACTAAAAATCAATACGTTAATTTTAAGTTGATGTGCGAGATGGCACTTTGCATCACCATCATCAAGCACCAATTGAGGCAACGTCTTTTGAAAGAATGATTCATTTCTTGTGGCAACCCAAGACCTGACTAAAATCTCTTTCGCCTTTTCTTTTAATATGTTACTCATCTGTATTAAAGACAAATCCACTTAAAATGAGCAGAAATCAATATAGCCCTGTAGCCAAAACTTCCTTTTGAGCAGTGGGGCTTTGATAGTACTTTTTAAGTCACTTGTCTCCATCTTTAACATGTGTGAGAATTTGTATTTTTCATTTTTATCAGCTGCTTCATCCTGGTCAGAGTCGGGTCAGGTCCGACCTGGGTGCAAGGCAGGAATACCCTAGACAGGGCAGCAATTAATCACAGGGCACCACCACAGAGCAGGTATTATTTGAGTGGTGGGTCATTCTCAGCACTGCAGTGACACTGACATGGTGTTAGTGTGTGTTGTGCTGGTATGAGTGGATCAGACACAGCAATGCTGATGGAGTTTTTAAACACCTCTGTCACTGTCACTGCTGGACTGAGAATAGTCCACCAACCAAAAATATCCAGCCAACAGTGCCCCGTGGGCAGCGTCCTGTGACCACTGATGAAGGTCTAGAAGATGACCAACTCAAACAGCAGCAATAGATGAGCGATTGTCTCTGACTTTACATCTACATGGTGGACCAACTAGGTAGGAGAGTCTAATAGAGTGGACAGTGAGTGGACGTGGTATTTAAAAACTCCAGCAGTGCTGCTGTGTCTGATCCACTTATACCAGCACAACACACACTAACACACCACCACTGCAGTGCTGAGAATGATCCACCACCCAAATAATACCTGCTCAGTGGGGGTCCTGACCATTGAAGAACAGGGTGAAAGCAGGCTAAACAAAGTATGTAGAGAAATAGATGGACTAGAGTCAGTAATTGTAGAACTACAAAGTGCTCATATATGGTAAGTGGAGCTGATAAAATGGACAGTGAGTGTAGAAACAAGGAGGTGGTTTTAATGTTATGGCTGATGGGTGTATTCCACAAAGCTGATTGATGTGCATGATCATGCTGTTTTGACATGCTTACAAAAGGAAGAATGTTTCATATGGAAATACACATCTTTTATGCATGCACTCTGCAATCGTATGTGTCTATATGAGCTGTCAGTAAAAATCATCATAAAAATACATGAAAAAATCTGTGCAGGAGCAATACCAAAGTCACCAGTCTCTAAAGATGTAATATCTGCTCATTTAGCTTCCTGACAGTCACATAGATTCACATTCCAGTTCTGCATAATAGACAGTTAACCCCGATAAGCAATTCACATGTGCATTGTTTGTATTAAAATAACCCGGTACATGCACAAGTCAATCAAACTCAGCCACTTTCAGGAAAAAAAGGCAGAGGTAATGGCAGGTTTGATGTAGCTCTGTCAACTCTGGTATACTGAGAACATTTTTTAAATTTATCTTCCTTTTGGATGACTTTGAAAATCAGTTTATAAATTGGTTAAAAGCTTGTCATGACTTTTAAAATATCACTCTGACAGTGATGACCTTGTTAGTGTCATCATGTTACTGGAATGATATTGTGAAATTGCAATACTTGCAATCTGTGTTGGTGACATTGTGGTATGTTTGTATATACAGTGTTTCTATTAAGTAAAGGTTATGTTTGAGCATAATAAAAAAGTGGTTTTTTTTGTACTCTGGCAACATTTCATTTGGCTTCATTTTTGATTATCGATATATTACACGTCAAGTGACTATATGAAGTTCATCTTTCTATAAAACTATTAAAAAAAAAAATTTTATGTTGCCAAAACAACCCTGACCCATCGAGGCATGGACTCCACTAGACCCCTGAAGGTGTGCTGTGGTATCTGGCACTTACTCCTGTAAGTTGCGAGGTGGGGCCTCCATGGATCGGACTTGTTTGTCCAGCACATCTCACAGATGCTCGATTGGATTGAGATCTGGGGAATTTGGAGGCCAAGTCAACACCTCAAACTCGTTGTTGTGCTCCTCAAACCATTCCTGAACCATTTTTGCTTTGTGGCAGGGCGCATTATCCTGTTTAAAGAACCCACAGCCATCAGGGAATACTGTTACCATGAAAGGGTGTACATGGTCTGCAACAATGCTTAGGTAGGTGGTACGTGTTAAAGTAACATCCACATGGATGGCAGGACCCAAGGTTTCCCAGCAGAACATTGCCCAAAGCATCACACACGTCTTGCCTTCTTCCCATAGTGCATCCTGTTGCCATGTGTTTCCCAGGTAAGTGACGCACACGCACCCGGCCATCCACGTTATGTAAAAGAAAACGTGATTCATCAGACCAGGCCACAGTCTTCCATTGCTCCGTGGTCCAGTTCTGATCCTCACGTGCCCATTGTTGGCGCTTTTGCCAGTGGACAGGGTTCAGCATGGGCACCCTGACTGGTCTGCGACTGTGCAGCTCCATACGCAACAAACTGTGATGCATTGTGTATTCTGACACCTTTCTATCAGAACCAGCATTAACTTCTTCAGCAATTTGAGCTACAGTAGCTCATCTGTTGGATCGGACCACATGGGCCAGCCTTCGCTCCCCGCGTGCAACAACGAGCCTTGGCCGCCCGTGACCCTGTCGCCGGTTTTTCACTGTTCCTTCCTCCACTTTTGATAGATACTGACCACTGCAGACTTGGAACACCCCACAAGAGCTGCAGTTTTGGAGATGCTCTGACCCAGTCGTCTAGCCATCACAATTTGGCCCTTGTCAAACTCACTCAAATCCTTACGCTTGCCCATTTTTCCTGCTTCTAACACATCAACTTTGAGGATAAAATGTTCACTTGCTGCCTAATATATCCCACCCACTAACAGGTGTCGTGATGAAGAGATAATTAGTGTTAATCACTGTCATATGCATGTCATAATGTTATGCCTGATCGGTGTATGTTGATAATTATTTACTCACATTCTAAACCATTTGCAGTATGGGGGCAGCGGGTGAGCTGAAGCCTATCACAGCTCTCAATGGAATAACCAGTCCATTACAGGGCAGACAGACACACAAACACATGCACACCTCACACACAAACACTCAAACTCAGGGCAATTGTAGTAGCTCCAATTAACCCGACTGCATGTCTTTGGACTGTGGGCATTGGGTCTTGCTGTGAGGCGACAGTGCTACCCACCAAGCCACTAATCAACTAAATGTAATAAAATGTCCATGAAATGAAAATAGTTAAAATTGTATCCAAATAGTCTGCATCTTGCATTGCAATTTATTGCTTTTTGTTAACGATGTAGCTCTTGTCCCTGCTGCTTTCAGGTAATACTGTAACTAATTTTAAATGACTGCTTCTTTATTACCTTCCTTATTAGAGGTACCTTGAAACTCAACATCAATTAGCTATGGGAGTGGTGTTTAGTTTAAAAGGCGTTGAGTTTCAAGATATTTTTTTTCCCCATATGGATGTATGGGAAACCTGTTAATGCATTCCATGGTCCTGTTGAACTGCATATATTTTAAACTAATGTAAAATAATGGTGTTGTTTTTTGACACTTATACACTGAAAATGACACAAATATAATATAAAAACACTGAAATACAATTGAAAACAGTTAAAAAAAATACAATGAAAAAGAATAAAGAATGAATAAATACAGTTAAAAAAGAATACAATAAAACCTGCATTTTACATTTACTTCTTTATTGTTTCCTTATGCTTCTTAATTTTGGAGATGCTTGATCTTGGAATACCATATTCTGTTCAGTTAAGGTACATTCACATGAAAAGCGGCACAATAGCTTTTGCGCTGGCTGTGCCGTTATTTTCTATGGAATGTGGCGGTGCACAAAGCTTAACGTGACTTATTGAACTAAAACAAGCGAGGAACTTATGAGCAGTAATAATTAAGAGAGGTTTAGTGTTTCTATGTCGTTCTTTTAATACATGAAGTCACATTAAACTGAACAAAGTGACGGTCGTACACACGTCGAGTTTAAGCGTACAAATTTATCTATGAAGGGTGTTGAGTTTCAAAGATTTTGTGTTTAGGGGATGTTGAGTTACAAGGTACCACTGTATTAGTCTAAAAGCACAATTAAAAATGTGTATGTTGAAGGTGAGTTGTTTTTCAAGAACTTTCTTCCTACGGAATATTGACCCAATTGCACTGCAATAAATGTTTAAGGTGTTGGCCTAAACTTGAGACTTTTTTAAACCTTCACATATTGGCATTTTATTTACATTTAATATGTATTTAGTCAATATGTACTTCATGTTAGAAACAAGCTTTTTCAATCAGATAAAATAAGTTGGTTGATGAGATGAGAAATTCCTCTCTAAAATGCATAGTGTATATTGTTCCATTCTAGCAATGATGTGTAATGCCCCAGTAATAATTACAGAGAACTGGGCCATATCACAGTGGGTATAATGTTCCTGGGATGATATGTACAGTTTTTTGCCTCCAAACATGATGAGCTAAACCATTATTTAATTTGCTGCTGCCTTTGTTTGCTCATTGTTCTGATTTATCTCAGTGATTTTGGCTTAATTGTGTACCTATTCTATAACTTCTATAACACTCTTAATACAATTAGTTGGTATGTGCATTGTGGGGTGTAAGAATGGATATAACTGTATTGCAGTTTATTGTTTATTGTACTCTGTGTAACTGTTGTTCCTGCTGCTTTAGAGTTGGAGTGAATTTCTTTTGACAGGGCTTTTGGATTTCCCTTTAACTTCTTTACCATTAGGCTAAGAGCCAGGATGTTTAAGTGGGGCAGCACAGTGGCTTGGTGGGTAGTACTGTCACCTCACAGCAAGAAGGATCCAAGTTCTATATCCAGGTGGAACAGTCTGGGTCCTTTCTGTGTGGAGTTCTATGTGCATGTTCTCTCCTTGTCTGTGTGGATTTCCTTCAGGTGCTCCAGTTTCCTCCCACAGTCCAAAGACATGCAGTCAGGTTAATTGGAGATTCAAAATTATCAACCATAACATTAAAACCACCTCCTTGTTTCTACACTCCACTTACCATATAGGAGCACTTTGTAGTTCTACAATTACTGACTGTAGTCCATCTGTTTCTCTGCATGCTTTGTTAACCCACCTTTCACCCTGTTCTTCAATGGTCAGGACCCCACAGGACCACCACAGAGTAGGTATTATTTGGGTGGTGGATCATTCTCAGCACTGCAGTGACACTGACATGGTGGTGGTGTATTAGTGTGTGTTGTGCTGGTATGAGTGGATAAGACACAGCAGCGCTGCTGGAGTTTTTAAACATCTCACTGTCCCTGCTGGACTAAGAATAGTCCACCAACAAGAAAAATATTCAGCCAACAGTGCCCCATGGACAGCATCCTATGACCACTGATAAGGGTCTAGAAGGTGACCAACTCAAACAGCAGCAATAGATGGGCGATCGTCTCTGACTTTACATCTACATGGTGGACCATCTAGGTAGGAGTGTCTAATAGAGTGGACAGTGAGTGGACACAGTATTTAAAAACTCTAGCAGCGCTACTGTGTCTGATCCACTCATAGCAGCACAACACACACTAACACACCACCACCATGTCAGTGTCACTGCAGTGCTGAGAATCATCCACCACCCGAATAATACCTGCTCTGTGATGGTCCTGTGCGGGTCATGATCATTGAAGAACAGGGTGAAAGGTGGGTAACAAAGCATGCAAAGAAACAGACGGACTACAGTCAGTAATTGTAGAACTAATGTGTTTAAGTAGTAATTCACAGTGTCTTTTAGTGAATGCCGCAAGTCATAAATAAAGAATAAGATGTATCTTTTAATAACAGTCAGTATTTTACACTTTTTGATGCATGTGAAGTCCATAAATACACATAAAATAAAGCATTTACAACCTACATGTTTAACTTCACACATTTTGATTCCTGTTTGTTTACATGTGTCTGTAGCTTCAAAACCTGTAAGCATGAGACAGTGAAGTTTCTCTCTACATGCTGTTACATTATTCATCAGCTTCACAGCTAGGTAAAAGAGCGACAGGCCTTGATGTGACTCTTTTCCCAGCATCAGCACAAACTGGTGCAAACGCACCAACACAAGAGCTAATTTACCATCTGTCTCCAACTACAAAGTCATACGCAGAATCTAAACCACCGCAGTCCAACTGGAGCTGGAATGCTGAAACCAGGATTACAACTCACACACACCTACACACACACAGTGCTAAAACGTAATGCTTAGCTGCTCTGCATGGTACAGCTTTGGTTGGTCAGTGATCTGCACCAACGATTGTGTGTAGTCAGCAAGCTGGAGACTTCTTCTGAGCATTATTCAAACCACCCACACCTGTTTCTGTGGAGGAGGGGGTGCATGGGCTAACCACTAGCGTAGCACAGATTGGCAAATGCAAGCCTGTGCTTCCAAACTTTATTGTCTAAATGAGATAAAAGAATCACTTTTACAAACTTAACAATATAGAGGCATGTTCTGGACCAGTAAGTTTAGCAGCAAGTAGAGATATGCAGCTGGACTGAAGATTTTAATTATGGAAACTATTTTGAAATGTGCTTTTAAAAATAATTATTGTTCCAGTCTGTTCAATTCTAATCTAGTTGTGATGCATAGATTGTTTAATTGGAATGCATAAATTATCATTGTTCAATTGCATGTGCTTTTATACAGAAATATTCAACCTCCTCTAACATTCAAATATAGTATGATCATGTGGCTGGAATTGACTGAAAAGATACAATAATTACTTTATTCAGTAATTGAGTAAAGAAGTTGTATTGCTACATCAATAAGGTCACAATTTTAAGTCATTTTTGAGTCAAAGTAAATGTAAGAAACACTGCATTTTTATTTTATTTGCATTTTCCATACTGTCCCAACTTTTTCTGATTTGGGTTTATACATCATTCATTTAATTTGCTGTATCATTCAGCTGATCAAATCAAAATGTATCAACTGTATTTATGCACTGATCAGCCATAACATTAAAACCACCTCCTTGTTTCTACACTCACTGTCCATTTTATCAGCTCCACTTACCATATAGAAGCACTTTGTAGTTCTACAATTACTGACTGTAGTCCATCTATTTCTCTACATACTTTTGTATGTAGAAAAACTACATACAACTGACATGGTGGTGGTGTGTTATGAGTGGATGAGACAATGCTGATGGAGTTTTTAAGCACCTCACTGTCACTGTGGACTGAGAATAATTCACCAACCAAATATATCCAGCCAACAGCGCCCCGTGGGCAGCGTCCTGTGACCACTGATGAAGGTCTAGAAGATGACTAACTCAGCAGCAATAGATGAGCGATCGTCTCTGACTTTACATCTACAAGGTGGACCAACTAGGTAGGAGTGTCTAATAGAGTGGACAGTAAATGGACACGGTATTTAAAAACTCCAGCAGCGCTGCTGTGTCTGATCCACTCATACCAGCACAACACACACTAACACACCACCACCATGTTATTGTCCCTGCAGTGCTGAGAATGACCCACCATCTAAATAATACCTGCTCTGTGGTGGTCCTGGGAGAGTCCTGACCATTGAAGAACAGCATGAAAGGGGGCTAACAGAGCATGCAGAGAAACAGATGGACTACAGTCAGTAATTGTAGAACTACAAAGTGCTTCTATATGGTAAGTGGAGCTGATGAAATAGACAGTCAGTGTAGAAATAAGGAGGTGGGTTTAATGTTATGGCTGATGAGTGTAAGTTAGTTGCAAAGATATAACAATGTTTTTAAGACAGTTTATATTACTCAATATATCATTGGACCCACTGCAACCCTAACCAGGATAAATCAATTAAAATTAATAAAAATAAATAATAACATTATATAAATGTATATTATTATCTTTCAGTCACAATAATCATTAGGCAAAGATAAAAATATATATATACAGTACATTATTTTTAATAAATATAATGTTAGTGTAAACTTTACTGTTTTATTAATCAAAGGGTGTATTAAATCATACTGAAAAGCTAAGAAGCCACAAGTGATTCTAGGATTAGGAAACTTGCTATCTGAATTGCAAACCTGGTCTCCCCTTTTCACAGTGCACGGGTCACTTTGGGGGTGCTGTAAAAACTACAAGGCCCATGATGCACTGCACACTTTATCACCTAACCATCCCATCATCACCTGATTTTTTCTAAGTCTCTGTGTTTGTAGATTCCATGCTTCTATAATTATATAGTCATAGTAGTCTAGTTAGTAGTTAGCTTAGCTTCTGTGTTCCTTGATTTATATTTAGTTATTCCGTAGATTAGATTAGTCCTTTAAATTTGTTAGTTAGTATTAGCAGCTAGCATTTGCGCTAGTGTAGTATTAGCATTTGGCTTAATGTAGTCATCCTGATGTTGCGTATATTTTTTATTAGCATTTAGTCTTTATTTTTAAGCATTAGTGTTATGATTTCTGGTGGTGTCTGTATATAAGCCATTTGTGGCAACTATATTCTTTAACATAGACACCATAAAGCTTGAATCTCCAATAAAGTACTATATTGGCAAGCCTTTCCAGAGATGCAGAGGCAGGTAGAACTACAAAGGGAGAAGGCAACATTAATGTCTGTGGTTATGGAATGGCATGTTCAACAAGCTCATATAGGTGATGTGGTCAGACATCCACACACTTGCTGTGTAGTCTATATTAAACACATATTTCACACATTTTCTTTTACTGTAACTGACACCAATATAAAGCCAGAAATAATAGTAATAAAAAAAACTAAAATATAAAAAAAACTAGCTCTAGCTCTGAGCTGGATTCAGAATTTTCTCAATACATTCAGCTATTACACAGTTCTGTATGGCTAAATCATGTCTTAAAGGCAAATCCCCACATTGTGATTCACTGTCACTTTAGCATTTCTTTATCAGCTTAGCCTCAGACGTTCAGGCTCTTTTTCAGCTCTTTAGCTTCTGTGGTTAGCTGCACTATGAGTTATTATCTGAACACTACTCACTGAATCAGAGCGAGAGATTGAGGGTTAGTCGGATAGAAAAAGTGATAGAGATAGAAAGAGATATAGAGATTTATCCTGTGTGCTTTTAAAATGCTGTCATAGTGACAGGAGAGAGTGAAAGGAAATCACAGACATTTTATTCAGTGAGGTGAGAATAAGCTTAAGCCTGTTCACAGACCAGACAACCCAGATCAGATAGAAATTATATCAGTTAAATTATAGATCATCACAGATTGAACCCACATTTAGTAATATTTCTATTTTTTGGGTTACAATGACAGTATATAGTATACATTTCCATGTCCATGGTGTATTCTCACACCTCAGTGACCCTGGATAAGCACATCATGATAATGATAAATAAATGACAATTTTAAAAAAATGTAACACGTAAAATAATAACAAAAAGTATCATTTTATTATAAGGGTGAATATATATACACAAACACTGATCAGGCATAACATTATGACCACCTTCCTAGTATTGCATTGGTCCCCACAATATATTATAAGGGTACTTGGTCCGGTTCCACTGGCCACCCCCCAAGACATAGTCTACAGTCAGGGCATCTACACCTACATTTATTATTTATTATTATTATTTTTATTATTATTATTATTATTAATAAACAAAACATTGAAATGCCTTATTTTAATTTATTAATAATAATTATAATGTGTTTAAACTAGGGCTGTCACAATTAAAATTTTTAATCAAGATTAATTGTGATTAAAGAACCAAATTAATCGACTGAAAAAATAACTAAGCTACATTTGAACAGTTATGCACATTTCTATTACAAGAACATGTTTACCAATAAAAAAATTAATACAATTATGATAAATTATTAAATCTAAATATTTTTTTAGAAAGCCAGCCAATGCCTATATAGAGTTGTTAACAGCTATCAATCTTTCAGCCAGTTATTTAAAATGACAAGTCTGTTCACATTATCTGGCAATAGTGAGGATTTTTTCCTGTTCATAACCCTGCCACTGAAAACAGGCGCTCAGGGTACTACAATGAACCATTTCTAGATGCAACACGTATAATGTCATGTAGACCCACATCGTTATCTGTGTTAAAGCATCTACAGTCCATTGCGATCCATTTAACACCAGTGTTTGTAATGTTCCCACAACATGTACAGTCCATGGGCTTTCCATCCACATTCATCTGAAATAAAGTTTGACTGAGTCTGAGCTCATTTTGCCTGTAATGCGTGCTTTGACCAAAGATGATATTAAAGCGTCAATTAATAACTGTAATTTTGTAATAAAATTATTATTTAAAATACCCTATATTTCGCAGTATGAAGCAGCAGCAGCTAAAGTAATTTGTAACTCACGACCGCAAACTGGAAAAAGACCCGTGTTATCACTATACAGTATAAACACAATGTTGCTGTGTTAAAGAGGCAAAAATTACCACAGTGACAAATGTTTAAAGTGGCACAAACATAGCCCAGTAAAAATCGTTTGATTAAAAATTTTATACTCAACTAATTTTTTTAATTAACGACAGCCCTAGTTTAAACTAATACAATTATAATTTTTTATAGTATAAAACTACTATAAAGAAATTACATTGTATAAGTTACCAAAGATGATGGAATTTAAGTTAAACAATTATTTCTGTCCATTATTTTTCTTATTAATTACAGAAACTCCAATGTTATGACATTACTTTTTCACTATATATGCACATATATTATATGGCCAAAAGTATGTGGACATCTGATGATAATCTTGTTAGATATCCCATTCCTAACCCCAAAATTTTAAGTGTCTAAGAGCCTTCTCCACATCCCTTTGCTCTTCTGATGATGATTAACGCGTGTGAAAGAAGTGATAAGCAACGTTTTCAATGTAGTCATCCTGATGTATATTTTTTATTAGCATTTAGTCTTTATTTTTAAGCATCAGTGTTGTGATTTCTGGTGGTGTCTATATATAAGCCATTTGTGTTTTTTACCATAGACACCATAAAGCTTGAATCTCCAATAAAGTACTATATTGGCAAGCCTTTCCAGAGATGCAGAGGCAGGTAGAACTACAAAGGGAGAAGGCAACATTAATGTCTGTGGTTATGAAATGGCATGTTCAACAAGCTCATATAGGTGTCGTGGTCAGACGTCCACACACTTGCTGTGTAGTCTATATTAAACACATATTTCACACACTGAACACTTGTTTTACTGTAACATATATTATATGGCCAAAAGTATGTGGACATCTGATGATAATCTTGTTGGATATCCCATTCCTAACCCCAAAATTTTAAGTGTCAGAGCCTTCTCCACATCCCTTTGCTCTTCTGATGATGATTAACACGTGTGAAAGAAGTGATAAGCGACTGTTGCAACGTTTTATCTGTCAAAGAGCGCATTTGTCAAGAAATCAATAGCAATAAATCACCAGCCCAACTGATTTACAGAACGATTGTGGAATTGATTTGCCTAATGAATCATATCATCCACCCAATTATCTTGTGAGACCTGCTCAACAATAGGCCACCGAAGATCAATCGTGGGAGGGAGAGAAGGACAGAATTAGTGGCAGACGTGATGCTTTCGTTTTCAGGACGAGGAAAGGTTGAGCAAGATGGCTTGCTTATCTGGACAAAAAAACTAAACTGCTACAATAACAATTGATTCATTTAGTGAAAGACTTTTCAAATGCATGGTTTTCAGGTAAATGTGGATTTGATCCTTTTCCATAAGGGAGAATGTCCTTGTGATATATTGCATATAAAACATTTTAGCATTTTGTGTGTAGACTTGTTTGTATCATTATTAACGTAAAATTACACAATATGGCCAAAATACAGTATGTAATCACCTTACCATGAGCTTGACGTTCCTTTTATTTCAAATCCTTGGCTAATATTATTAAGTCCCTGTAAAAGCCTTGAGAGGGCTGTAAGAGCCTTCGTCCGTTTGGATGGACTTTCCATACGATTTCAAAGTGTCTGTGGGAATTTGTGCCACTGCTGTTAACAGTGATGTTGGGCGTGAAAGCCTGGCTCATTGTCAATGCTCAAATAATTTCAAAGGTGTTTAATAGGGTAGTACAATTATATTTATTTATGTTATTTACTTATTTAGAATTGATTGATTGATTGATTTATTCAAATTCAGAATTACAAATGAGATAAGACCAGAGTTTAGACTACTAGTACAATTAAACTGTTGTGGCTCAGGCTCAATACCGTTTCTAGAGCGGCACAAACAAACAGCCACTGTTTGCTGGATGCTACTCTACATTGTAAAGGCTCTGTGTACAGGGGGTCACTAGAACAACTAGCATCAAGTGTCAGTGTCTGCAAGAAAAATAGAGTGAAAGACAAAAATGGGGGGGTGGGGGGTCATCAGAAAGTCAGGCATGAATATCACTATGGGTACCGACAGTTGAGACTGTAAAAACAAAGATTATGCCATGTAGTGGGAATGTGTGTGGGAGAACAGGCCTGATAGGACTGGCAAGAAAAAAGCCTGTAATCTGTACTGGCACAGTTGGCCTTGTCTTACTGTAGTGCCCATTAGATGCCAGGAACAGTCTAAAAAGGGTGTGTGTTAATGGTTGTGGGATTTTGTAAGTGTAGTGTATCCTCCTTAAGGAAATTTCACTAGTACATCATAATCGGTCAAGGCATGCATGTATAGATTTAGTCTTTTAGTTGTGTGTGTGTGTGTGTGTGTGCTTATTTAATAATGTACACCACAATGTGAAAGGTGGTCAGTTTCTTAATATAGAATAAACAGCATCATAAAGAGTCTAAAGCATTCTGAATAGCTAACATACTGTGTTTATTCTCTATAATAAATGCATAAATAGCAGATAATAATAATAATAATAATAATAACAACAATAACAACAACAATAACAATAATTAAATTAAAAATGCTTGGTCTTTTGGTGCCGCTCAGGTGGCGCAGCGGTAAAAACACACGCTGCAACCAGAGCTGGGATCTTTAATACATCGTATCGAATCTCAGCTCTGCCTTGCCGGCTGAGGCTGCGCGGCCACATGAACAACAATAGGCCTGTTGTTCAGATGGGCGGGACTAAGCCGGATGGGGTCTCTCTCTGTCAGACTGGTGCAATTACGACCTCTGCTGGCTGATTAGAGGCGCCTACACAGATATGAGGAAAGAGTGCTCTTAGGGTGTGTCTCTCTGTACACAACGCTAGGTGGCACAACACTTGTCAATGTGTGGGTGATTAGATGCATACAGCTTGCTGCCCACGTGTCGGAGGGGGCGTGGGTTAGCTTCGATCTCCTCTGTACACAACGCTAGGTGGCACAGCAGGGATCGGCATAGGCAGAGAGGAAGCATGATGCAATTAGGCAACTGGACACGCTAAAGGGGGAGAAAAAGGGGAGAAAATGCATTTTTTTTTAAATGCTTGGTCTTTTAGTCTTTTATGACTTTTTTTACGACTTTTAATGACACTACTGAAAGTGTCAATTTATACCCTGTAATGGACTAGGGCCCTGTCCAGCATGAATTTCTACCTCACTTTCAGTCTTTTTAAAATGGGCTCTGAACCAACGTTGACTTTGAGCAGGAAAAATTAGATTGAGATGAGTTATTGTAATCCATCAAATTAATATTATTATTATTTACATTTATTTATACATAAAACCATCTGATTTTACTTTAAAATATTATTTATTCATTTATTTATTATGATTTATTTTATATATAAAAAGTTAACTACCCACAACAACCAGTAATCATGACTACCAGTCGACCAACTGATTGAGTCTTTAGTGTTTTGTATTCTTGGCCCTTGTTGGGGTTGTGAAGGTTGATCTAAAACACATTAACATCCATCTTTGAGACAAAGGTGAGGAGGAGCGTGTATGCAGGATGAGGCCTTTGTACCATCGGATTCTCTCCTTTGGGAACCCACACAGCCCTGATTTACTGCCTGTGAGTGTGGTATTGAAGTGAATGGCTCTATGATAGATAACTATACATAAGCCCATGTACAAACCCATACACCTTACAAAAACACAAGTACACACACACCAAAAAAAAAAAAAAGGTCAATATTGTCTTGCCGTACTCTGGTACGAAATTAAGTGACTGCAGAAATAATTGTCCTAATAATAATGACAGCAGATGCTCCAGGCCGGTCTGGCTCACTTTGATTGTGCAGCCCCTTGACCTTTTGGCTTTATTTCAGAGTGCACGGGCCGCAGTAAATGAATGAGTGGCCGTCTCTCTCTGTCTGGGGTTATGAGGGATTATTGACTCAGGTTTTTATAAATATTTAATGCTTGCATTAAAAAATATAGCAGAGGATGGCCATTAGGGTTGGGTAATAAAGAGGCTTTCTGGGTGATTGAGTGAGGTGCTGGGCTGTCCGGGGCCGATGTGAGGCCACTCTTTGATGAACAGAAAACACGTCACACGCTGGACCACTCCGTCTCTGCATTTATCGAATCCACAGAGGATGAGAAGCAGGGCTGGATGGTAGAATAATGCCGGGCCACAGGTCCGCAGCTGCTCTTGTAATGGCCTTAATGGCTGTGCCTTTCTGCCTTTATGACTGGTGATACTGCACAGATTGTTCTGAACTGCGCCTACTTCCACACGCTCTTTTCAAGCAAATAAAATCGCAGAACAATTACTGTGCTGTCATATAATTTTGTTGATAAATCAGACCCCTTTAGTAGTATAAACCTTACCATAAAGGCTCGACAATAGACCTGTACAAAATCAAGTTTATACAATTTCTATACACTATATAGCATGTCATTTGGAACACTTTTTTTTTCTTTCACCACAGGTTGTTAGGCAGACTAGCTAACTGCTGATAACTGGTCAGGAATAGAACAATTCCCTTATATGTATGGTACAATTGGTAGAATGAATGCTGCGACATGGTTTTAAGGTTTGATCTCCATCACCAGTCACTGAGTTTTTCAAGTTCAGCCCATCTCTGTGTGGGGTTATTCTGGGAACCCCAGGTTTCCTCTACCTCTCAAAAACATGAAGAAGGTCAATTGACTGCTCAAAATTGCAGTAAATGTGTGATTGTGAATTGCCCTATGACAGATTGGCAGGTTGTCCTGGGTGTGCTCTTTAATCATATTTTCAGGTGGGTCTGGACCACACAAGAAAAACTCCCTAAAATGGTAATATATTAATTTATGTCATTGTGACGAGGCGAACCCCTTGGGTAGTGTCAGGCAACCGGTCTAGAAACCGGAATGAACATTGAGGACACAGGTGTGCTTCTTTTTCCCGCCTTATTTATTTACATACAAACACAACGCCATTTACATATATACAAACGTGCGCTCACACTTGACGAAAACAAAACGGAAAGGTATATTAAAGTCATTAATGCTGTCGTTCTATTGCTCTCTCATTGTTGACTGCCCCCCCCCCTTCTGTCTACCTACACGCCGCTTTTATCATCATAGCCCCTCCCACTGTATTATTACAGGTAAGCCTAGGGTACAGGATACAGATACATTTCAATGCTTTACAATGGTAAACAGAACAATATATTGTCCAATTTAACCCTATGCATGGCCATGGCACTTCAACCAACATACAATTATTTACGTTACATATAAGTGTACACTTTTTTTTTACAGGTCTTTCTCCTCCTCTCCTTACCAGAGGATGCATCAACCCAGGTAAGTTTAAGGTAAGTACACACCATAGTATTTGGTAAGCTACACTTACTTCATCACAGTCATAATACCAGATACTTAGACTATACCATAATAAACACAATTTTAAAGGTAAATTTAGCTTAAGAGTAATGCTGTAAGCAGACCATTTATCATGGACAGACATTTAAGTATTAGCCTTTTAATTATTTAATGGGAGAGGGATTTAAATTATAATAATAATAATAATAAAAACACTACAATAACCATAATTTTATACAGTCATTGTCAGAAATATCCTTCACTTCTTGTGACACACCAATTTATTTTGTTTGAGTTGTAACATAAAAAAAGAAAATTCTAAATCTAATACCATTCCACACATAACTCCAGAATTAACTGGACAAAATAAGCACCTTCCAAAAATTGTAAGGAATAATTGGACTTCAAATATATAATGCTTTTGTAATCTGTGACAGGTAACACATGCTGGCAATACACTGTAGAACTAACACTTGCAGCCAGTTTAAATGGAGAAAGGTTATTCAATCTCTGTGTCTGTCTGCACCCCACTAAGCATAGAGAAAAGAAAAAAAAAAAAATAGCAAAAATTATCCAAGAATGTGAAAACACATAGGCAATCTCAATGCTACAAGTCCACCTCCAGAGAAATTAATGTTCCTATGTCCAGTGTAAGTAACATCATTAAAGAGTTTACAGTCTATGGCCCTTGTAGCTGCCCTCCCTCGATGAAAAAGAAGAAGCAATGATGATGGAAAATTGCAACAAAGGATTATCTAACTGGTAAATAAAGAACCTCAATTAACCAAACAAATTCAAGATGACCTGCAGACACAGGAAACCAAATGAAATAAATAAATATGGACCATAAGAGTCAAGACTGCTAAAAAGAACCCCACTGCTAAAAAAGCCAGACTGTAATTTGCCAGAACTTACTTGAAAAAGCCACAATCCTTTTTGGAGAAAATCCTGTGGACAGATCAGATCAGCTGCTGTAACCAAAATTGTTAAAAAAAAGTTAATGCTGGCTATGAAAGGAAGGTATCAGAATACACAGTGTCCATGCTGACCCACATCCACCCTGAAAACACCTACAACTGGCATGTGAAAATTAGAACTAGAACCATGGAGCAATGGAAAAAGGTGGCGTGATCTGATGAAATATGTGGATGGTCAGATGCAAGTGTGTCACTGATCTGGGAACAAGATGGTACCATGCAGGATTCACTTTAAAAAGACGGCAAGTGTGATCTGGGCAAATGTCCTTCTGGGAAGCCTTGGACATTTATGTGGGTGTTACTTTGACAAGTACACCCTCATGGCTGTGACCTCTTTCAGCAGAATAATTAAATTTAATGGTTTGTGGAACATGATAATTAAATGTGTTGACTTGTCCTTTAGATTCCCCAGATTACAGTCTGATCAAGCATCTGTGGGGTGTGCTAGACAAACAAGTCTGATCCATGGAGGCCCCACTTTGCAACTCACAGGACTTAAAGGATCTGATGCTAAGATCTTGGGGTCACAAACTATAGGTCATCTTCAGAGGTCTTGTGGAGTTCATTTCTCCATGGGTCAGAGCTGTTTTAAAAGCACTCAATTATACAGGTGGTTTTAATGTTATGGCTGATCAGTGTATATCAATCCCTCTTTTATGCATATTCAGTGAATGCTTCATTCTGATCATGTTTCACAGTGGGTCTTTTTCACCTGGAAACACTGGAAGCAACACAGGAAAACTCCTTGGGTAGAGCACCAATCCACTCACACATAACTAGGAGCAATTTTGACCAGCCAATGCCTCTTCTTCATGTTTTAGATATGAAGACAACAGTGTATCTGAAGGAAACCTATACAGATACAGAAAGAGCATGCAGAGCTCCCTTCAGACAGTGACCAAAGGCAAGGTTCAAACTACAGTTCCCAAGACCCTAATTGCACCATTACTTGCAGACCCTACTATACAAGCTTACAGCAATAATACAGTGAAAAACAAATATGCACAATTTCTGTGCAAGGCCATTTTCGTTCCTAAGGGTACAGACTGTGCCCTCAAATGTACAACCACAGTCCTCATGGTCCAATTATTTCCTTTAATACATTTGAAAGGTACTCGATATTCTTTTGTTCACCTACTAAAAGAACATTTTGGAACTAACAGGTTAAATTAAGCTTAAATTCTGCAGTTTCGCAATGCTGAAGAGATCCAAAAAATTTTAGAAAATCTCAAATCGTACTTACTTTGGGCGGTATGGTGGCTTGGTGGGTAGCACAGTCACCTCACAGCAAGAAGGTCCTGGGTTCAATTTCTAGGTGGAGCAATCCAGGTCTTGTCTGTATGGAGTTTGCATGTTCTCCCTGCATCTGCGTGGGTTTTCTTCTGGAAGTTTTGGTTTTATTTCCACAGTCCACACACATGCAAGTGAGGTGAATTAGAGATACAAACTCATCCATGACTGTGTTTGACTTTAAAAGACTTGTGTAACCAGTAACCACCTGTCCTGTCATGAATGCAATTAGAGTGTGTAAAACATGACATTAAAATCCTAATAAATAACATTCACACAGTTCAAGCAGTAAAGACAACATAAAACACATTGTTATTCCACAAATAATTTTAGGACACAGTCATTAGCTGTGTTTACATTAACCGCTTACACTGCAGCTGCTGCCCAAAAGTTAGAATTAGGATTGGCATGGTAACTGCAATTAGGGAACTATCAGTTATTAAATTATTTTACATATACAGTGGTAACTTGTAGCTTGACGTCCCCTAAACTCAAATTATTTAAAACTCGACACACTTTGTGGAGAAATTTGTGCTCTCAAACGTAATTTTTTTTTTTACATATATTTTACATATATATTCACTCTGAAAGCGTCCACATCTACTGTATATATGTATTTAGCTGGATTTTCCTCCTGTTTTACTTTTAAACTTGTGTTATAGCTTGAGGGGCTGAGAGATTTTAAGAATCAGCTTTTATGAGTCTAAAACACTCAGACTACATTTTCTCAGTCATTTTTTGTGTTCATTTTTAAAGACAATAAGATTTTGTGATGATGTTTTCTTGCCATATTATTAAATCATGTAGTGTCCCTAATTGGTGATTGATCACATTGTGTATGTGCTTATGATTACAAGAAAACTCATTACAAGTGCTTGAGTTCTATAGTGTAAGCAGTACAGTTAAAATGAATTTTGGAAAGTGTGGTGTTTGTGTAGGTGTTAATTGTAAGCTTAATTACCTTCAAGGGCCCGAAGCAGGAGTAAGAAGGTGGCAAATATATCTGGGATGACTTATTCATATTAAAAAAGGGGTAAATCTATGTAAACTGTGATCCCAAAATGTGTGGACAGTCATTTATTTCTTACTAACTGCTGCATTCTGGTTAAGGTTATGTAGCACATACAGTATATATAGCACATAATCAGCAACCAATTAATTTAAGGTGCTTTACAAAACAAAGAAGTGGCGTATGTCGTTGAGTTCTGCCATGAAGTCCTTGGTTGTTAAGTGATCTTCTTATGTTTGCCACAGACATTTGACATTGACACTTTCATCATTTAATCCTGTAAGTCTTTTGCTGTAACACAGGGGCTTTTTGTTTTTGTAATAATGAGAATGCTAAGGCCTTTGGACTAAATTGTGTGTGTGTGTGTGTGTGTGTGTGTGTGTGTGTGTGTGTTTGCCCTATGATGGACTGGTGACCTGTCTGTGGTGTATCCTGCCTTTCAACCATGGTGACCCTGACAAGAAATATTGGTAAACCAGACAATGAATTAATTAATTAATAAATAAATGAATGATCCTCCCACCAAACAGAACTACTAGAAGAAAACAAAGACACATAGAGAATATGCCAAAATGTACACCGACTAGACATTACATTATGACCACCTTCCTAATATTGTGTTGGCCCCCCTTTTGCTGCCAAAACAACCCTGCAACTATGATGCACTGTGTATTCTGACATTTATCAGAACCAGCATTAACTGTTGGATCAGACCGCATGGGCCAGCCTTCGCTCCCCACATGCATCAGTGAGCCTTGGTCGCCCATGACCCTGTCGCCGGTTTACCACTGTTCCTTCCCACTATTGACAGATACTGACCACTGCAGACCGGGAACACCCCACAAGAGCTGCAGTTTTGGAGATGCTCTGACCCAGTCATCTAGCCATCACAATTTGGCCCTTGTCAAACTCGCTCAAATCCTTATTTTTCCTGCTTCTAACACATTAACTCTGAGGATAAAATGTTCACTTGCTGCCTAATATATCCCACCCACTAACAGGTGCCGTGATGAAGAGATAATCAGTGTTATTCACTTCACCTGTCAGTGGTCATAATGTTATGCCTAGTTGGTGTATAATCTGGCTATGTAGAAGATCAAAGTAACACCTGGTACCCATCTTACCCAGACAGAATAATTAAATAATAAATGCCTACTAATCTCAAATACTTCAACATCTCAAGCCTACCTCCTGTCCTTTTACCAACAGACAGAAACAAATAAATTTCCCCCAATGCCAAGCAACCAAGGATCGATCCCTAATCTGATTGGGGGATGTTTTATTTCCTCTGATAGAATTTAGATTTGCTCTGAAGTGCTTTTTCAGTTGATAAAGGGAGTGATTTGAAGGTAAAACAGGAGGCTTGATTCTTGTTAGCTCATATAAAAACAGTGGCTTTCCATTGTCCAGTTTTTTCATTGTAATAATTGTGTGAGACACAGATAGGTGTCGTGCCGCGTCCTCTGCAGGTAGGAGCTCGGTTATCGGGCTGCAGATCATCCAATGGAGGCAAATAAGCACAACAGCCCACATTCAAATGTTATTCTTTGGCATATTGACACCGTGGCTATCAGGCGGCCCTATTATCTGAGGCTGGGCCAGATCTATGCCAGCGGGCGGTTGCATAATAACCTGCAAATCACTGATGCAAGTGCTCTGCTTCCTTTTAATTGTCTACGTACTGAGCAAGGAAGAAAAAAACGAAGCATGCAACGTTGTCTTGATGAGAAATTGACATTTTCTGACCTGCTAACCAGAAGCACTCATAGAGGCAGATAACATCCACGCTTGTTTTTAAACAGGGAGTCATTCTTCTGTCGCCTTTAGAAGGTTTTCGTCGGCTGGCTTGATGAGTATGGATTTCACCTCGCACCTTTTTAAACATCTGAAAGATGAAAGGTTCAAAATAATACCACCCAGTTTAGCAAGTGACATCCGTGGTCTTTGAATTTATTGACTATTTATTTTTACTTAATTGGAGAGTGACCAAACGACCTTAGATTGTATCTAGTGCAAAGTGCGGAGGCGCTAACCAGATAAATTAGACTTTGTGCCTAATTAACAGAACTATTCTTGGAAATATTTAATACATAAGCAAGAGCAGAGAAGAAAGAAACATACAGATAAATGTGTGCTGTTTTATTTAATTAATAATTAACAGTAACTGCTTCATCCTAAACCAGTGGGTTCAGAGTAATTTCGTAGGCACTCTATTTAGTTTTGACATAGTCATGACATAACCTAGGGTGGCATGGTGGCTTAGTGGGTAGCACTGTCGCCTCACAGCAGGAAGGTCCTGGGTTCGATCCCCAGGCGGGGCGGTCCTGGGTCTTTTCTGTGCGGAGTTTGCATGTTCTCTCCGTGTCTGTGTGGGTTTCCTCCGGGAGCTCTGGTTTCCTCCCACAGTCCAAAAACATGCAGTCAGGTTAATTGGAGAAACTGAATTGCCCTTTAAGTGAATGGGTGTGTGTGTGTGTGTGTGTGTGTGTGTATGTGTGTCTGCCCTGCAATGGACTGGCGCCCCATCCAGGGTGTTACTGTGTGACTTGCACCCATTGAAAAGCAGGGATAGGCTCCAGCTACCCAACCCCAAGCGGATAAGAAAATGAATGAATGAATGAATGAATTACATCACCTACCCAACCATTAACCAACTCACAAAAAGAGTCCTTTTACCTTAACCAATTAACCAACTAGCATATTTTGGGGTAAAAGTACATGGGAGAAAATGTTGATTATTGTTGATTAGCAACAAAACCTCAGTCTTGGTAATTTAAGGCACCTTTACCACCTGCTGTGCCTAAAAAATCATAACTGTCAATAACATTAATAAATTTATTGACCGTTAGGGTGACAGTGGTAAAATACACTAACCCTCCACCGAGACCCAGGACTGAATGTTAGATGTGCTATTGGCTGGATGAGCGTCTAGACAGACATAAATGGCATAAAAACGGTGGCAAATCAGGTAGGAGAACCAGCATGATTCTTTGTGGCGACCCCTAAAGTACAGAATGAGCTAAAAGAAAAATGATTAATAATAATAATAAATTATTAAACCCACATCTCAATGGTAATGGGCTTGCATAAAACACCAAAGCACCAAATAGCTGCTTTATCCCATCAGGTATGGAACCTATTCCGTAAAGCTTGTTTTTTAAGGCTCGGAGCAAACTGGAGTAATCAAAGAAAATCCACACTGACACTGATAGTACACCACACTTTACACAAAGAGAAACTACAACAGAATTGTAGTTAAACAAAGAGACTTTCAAGACTTTCAAGTCATGTCACACTTTATTATATCTGACATATATAATACATAAATGTATTATATATACATTACTAGCCAAAATTCCACTTAGAAACAACATTTATTGTTTTATAAAAAGTTGGAACATTTAATAAAATGCAATAAAATAAAAAGTCTGTTGTTGTTATGTTTTATTAGCTAACAAAAGTACAAATAAATGACTGTCTGCCATGTTTTCATTTAAGTTGTTAAATGGCATTTGAAGACATGTCTAACGATGACACAGGTGAATAGTAAACAATTTACACTGACTCTGTTAATCCTAATGATATATATTTTCTTTAGTTTAATTTGTTTTATAGATATTTCCAAATTTATTGCTGTAACAATGAAATAAATATTAACAATATTTAAACAATAACCCTTTAATGTCCATTAAAATGACCATTTTTTATGTTGAAATAGTGTGTGACTTACAATTTTAAACAGTGTGCTGAACAAAGCATTCAGCCAAATCACTTATTAAGAAGGTTCCTGATCACAGACATTTTGGTGGACGTGCTAGACACCTAGCTTCGACCTTCATCAAGGTTAGCACCGGCCCGTCCTTTAATTCTCCCTACTTTGGCTAGTGCTACTGCTGCTAGTTAGCTAATGAAGCATGGATGAGTGACAAAGCCCATGTGTGCCTGTAGGTTGTAATTCCCATCAAGAGCAGATGAAGAGGTTCAGCCGGTCAGCTAATAGTGTCTCGTTAACGTGGGTGGAATGTACACTATTTTTAGTCGCTACGGACCTCTGGTGTTAGTAAGATTTTTGCCTCAGTGCTGTCGAGTACAGGGCAGAAACAGCTAGCATGAAGAGGCCGAAGTGAAATGGCAGTTGTTCTTTAGGGATTAGTGGGCTGAGCAGGAGGGCTACTCCCTCCCAAGACTGATATTTTTTTTCAGAAATTCACAAGAGTGGAAGATGAAAGCCTCATGTCACAGACTCACCCTGTGATACCCGGTCTCTATCAATGCCACAACAAGTCCAATAAGGGCAAAACAGGGTATCCACCTTTGCCTAGTTACTAATGTTAGTAGGTTTTTTATAAAGAGCTGTTCTGGCACGTCCTAGTTTCAGATTAATCAGACCAAACTGTTTAGGCTTGAATGTTTATGGATTTGTTTTCACATAAATAATTACAACAAACTGTAATTATCTTTATTTATATAAGAGCTTTAAATTTAAATCCAAAATAATGCTGATTGCTTCATTTTGGTCATTTAAGACTTGATCTAAGCCCCAAAACCATGCCCTCTACGCATGGTCTCTCAATTGGGGCAAGATTGAAATACACCCTGTTTTTGTACGTTTACATTTTCGGCATTTAGCAGATGCCTTTATCTAAAGTGACTTAGTGTGACGGTATACAGTCTGAGCAATTGAGGGTTAAGTGCCTTGCTCAAGGGCCTAACAGCAGCAACCTGGCAGTGGTAGGACTTGAACCAGTGACCTTCTGATTACTAGTCCAGTACCTTAACCGCTAGGCTACAGCTCTTGTAGAAGGGAACAGGTGTTTATTTATATTCTTTTCTGTACTGTGCACCAACTGTCCGGTCATCATTGCTGAAACTGATTTCTGCAACATGATACTACAGTGAATATTGTGTTATTTGTTAGGTTCACACTACACATACTGCTTGGAATTTAATCTAAAAAAGTTTCACTTAAGTCACTTTCTTGTAACTGTCCTAAAACAACCCGGTTGCTTTAATGCTTTGGATGTGGTTGAATTTACATTGTCTTTAGTTGCAGCCACAGACTTGTGAAACTCTGTCTCAGTTACAGTTGGTGTCACATTTTAGAGGACCGGCTTGACATAGGCAGTGTGGATGTAATTTCATATTTTCTCACCAAACACATTATTAGATACACTTATCTCGATATACTTTGTGCACTTTCTCACCTCCCTGTATCCCATAACTTACTTCAACTATTTTCTGCTTTTTCTTTTGTTGAAGTGTGTATACATTTTTGGCTGTTTTGAAGTGTGTATACAAAATAAAAGTAAAGAAAATCTAAATTAAGATCTCACAAATGCACGGACAAGAAATACTTTAATTAAATATTGTGTGAAATGAACATCTTTGTACAGTAAAATGTAGAAATGTTTTACATAAACTTAAAAAATGCATACATGAAAAAAATAAACAAAAAAAGTATTTACCCTTACAGAGTTATTCTACAATTTAGCTAAATCTTCAGACTAATGGTATCAAAACAGGTCTAATTAGGCTAAAACACAAAATCCAGGTTGCAGAAATGATGATTTTCACAACACACTTCATGTAACCTTGGGTTCCTCTCACTTTCAAGGTGACTTCCCCAGCTCCTTCACTTAGCTAAGCTTTGTTGAGCTATCACAAAGCAAATGCATTGCACATTCATCACTCATTCCCTTCAACAGCTGCCCTTGCTTCCTGCTGCTAAAGAAAACTTGTGTGCAGATTGCCAAGAGGGAACATCCCTCTTTTGGTTTAAAACAGACTATTTAACAGTACAATAGGAGATTTACAAAGTGTTAAGTGCAACAAAAAAGAAGAAGAAGAAAGAAAAAGTGTTTCATCTGCCGAGTTTGGCTCAAATAAGAAATTAAATTATTTAGTACGAGGAGGGGAAGAATAATACAAACTGCTTTACCATGAATGAATGATTAGCTACTGTGCTGCTGTTTATGAAGTAATTACAAAATGACATGTACAATATAGAAGATCTTAATCTTGGCTCTTCATATATACAAAACATTATTTTTTAACTCCTTGGATTATCAGTCTTACTTGAGGGAGTTCAGCAAATTTAGTGTTTTGTTTAGAAAATGATAAAACTGACAAAATACTCGAAAAAGAAGAGGGGTCACAGTAACTCTTTTTTATTTATTTTAGTAAAAAATGCTTGTGCTTTTTACACCATTAATAATGGAGTGATGATTGGCGTTGTGTGTATGGTTATCACTTAACCAGCAGAATGAATAGTATCCCTTAACAGATTCACTCTGAATGCTTTACCACATTTTTTCCTGGCATATAATAATAAACATTAGTGACTGACATACAAGTTTCCTTTTTTTTCTGTTTTGTGATATTTTTTTTTTTCCTTTTCGTTTCCTGTAAACACACTTGCGCTATAATGTGGCAAAGTCATGAAGTCATGGGTGGCAGGTAAAAATGACTTTTTACATTCTACAAAAACAAAATTTACAACCACAATTGATCTTTCCCCCTTCCCTGGGGCTGCTTGACATGCACATATTCTACTTATATTATTACAGCCATGTGTCACAAACAATTTATTTGACTATACAACAAACAGGGTTTTATTAAAAAAAAAATCTATTTGTTTAGATAACTTAAAAAATATACAAAAATAAACAATGAATTTGAATGTCCCTTAAAATTCTTAAATGAATTACAAACAAAGTATGGATGGAATAGGTTCTTTTATGACGTCACAAAACATTTAAATTATGATGTAACAAAACATCTGAATTACAAATAGAATGTATAGACATTGCAATCTATTGATACAAAAAAGCAAAATGATCTTGGCATAATGTGTTGCATCACAATATCGGATATAATTAAACATTACATATGAAATCAAATAAAAAGATGGAAAGCAATATACAAAAATTTCCAAGATAAATACAATATTTATAATTGATATGTTACAAAAACCCCTTAGTGACCGTAAGTGTTTGTGTGAAAGTGTTGCAATGTATAAGACTATTTTACTCCTAGCTGGTTCAGTAGGAATAAAACTCTGTACTAAATATTTACGTGGATTTGGAAAATTCAAGACAAGTGTATAAATATTTAGCTACAACTTTGGCAAAATCACAAAAGTCTACAATTGTTTAACCACATACAAAACACATTAGGGAATAAGGAGCTAGAAGTAAAAGGACAACTTTCTGGTACAAGAAACATAGACTCCACAGTAGCCTAAGAATGCAATAGTATACAGTGCTAGCAAAAAAGTTGAAAAACAATGCAGATCACACTTGCTTTACAGGAAGCTTTAGCAGTGGAAGTGTTTTCTTTCTTTTTCTATTTACTTTTTTTTTTTTTTATAACCAACAGACAGTAGCATCTCATCTCTGTTAGTGTGCTTGTCGAAGGCAAGAGAATCTTTGCAATATCAAAGTTACAATTTCTACCTACAATAAGTTACAAAGTTCATTTTAGATGAAGTATGCACTTGAACATCTCATCTGCCTGTTTCTCCTCACTCACTCCTATTCATTTTAATCTTTACATCATATAAAACATTTTATATTTTAGATCATTTCCATTTTGTTGGCTCTGCAGTATTGGCTTGGCCCCCTTTTTTACCACAAATTAATAATAATAAAAAAAAAAAAGAAAATAATGAAAAAATGACTTCACATTATAGAGATATGCGACAGCTTCGCATCACTCGAAAAAGAAACATTCAGAGACATTTCAGTGTGTTTTTCATCAAGTTGCTCCCCACACATAGCGAGATCTAGCCATGATCAAACGGTTTATACAAAACAGGATTTTCTTTCCTTTCTTTCTCTTTCTTTCTTTTTTTCTTCCAAGACAGAGAAACATGAAAATATGACAGTCAATAAATGTAAATCATTCAAAGTTTCTTGCATGTCAATCTACATTAGTCTGGATAAAATCTTTAAAACAAAGTCTCTTTCTTCTGGAATTTTCTCTTCTTGAATTACACTCGATTTACTTCATGACGGATGGCTGTGGAACTGTGTCGTACCCCAAGGCTTACTGCACACACAGTTGCTCTACAAGAAGTTGAAGTGCAATTTACATGGGAGGGACCACCAGTCCGGACATTGCTGGAGAAAGAAAAAAAAAAGTATTTAGCCCACATATTTAAGGCATTTTACATACAACAAAGAATACACATGGCACATGAATAGATAGTTTGGTGTGTTCTCTTTGCATTAACTTTGACTTCGACAGGGTTTGGCTTGGTCAATTCATCAGCAAATCGGTTTGAAGAATAGGGTTGAGTAGGCATGTATTAAAGACATGTATTTCCAAAGTCATTTTAGAAGAATTTCAACTGACCTTTAGAGAGGAAAGTATCCCTCTTTACCATGTGCAAGGTTTCTCTTAACGGTTTAGTAAAGGCCATCAGAGAGTCCAGACTCCCCCGGGAACAGGCATGCTGACAGCTGAGAAACAACATGGCCACATCAGCTAGCATCACCAAGCCAGTGTTAACTAAATTGAAACTCTTGCCTAGAAACCACCCAGTCTAGAAGGTATGAAGAATATGGTACACCACTACAGGGTATTACATTTACTCATGTACACACTAACGTATTTGAAAGTGGTAGGAAAAAATTGCAACCTACTTCACAAACAAACAACTAACTATACTTGAGAATAAAACCTAGATCTGTGAAGCTTTCCAGCACTAGGACTAACTGCTGCACCACTGTCATCCATAAATGCTATTTAATGTACAGTATATTAAATGCATGTCAGTTGCCCATAATGCTTATTATAGTTAATTATTTAAGACTATAGCATAGTTTATTGCTGCTCACATCTAGGCTTCTGGCTTCTATTCTAATGTACATGGATTTCCCTCAGGTACTTTGGTTTTGTCTCACTAGCCAAAACATGTAGATATACTATGTCCAGTCTACGATAGGACATCACGCACTATGTGAAACAAGCAAGGCCTATTTTGCCACGTATGCCACCTTGCATCTATGTGTGTGTGCATGTGTATTTTTTTCCTCATTACAAGATGTAAAGCATGGATCAGAAGATCCGTGCTGGATCCAAATAGGCTTGTGATCTCTGCTCTTCTTTGCCGTGATGAAGAGAGAGTTCTAAGATTGATGAACTCTACTCATTTCCACAATTAGGCGGCTAGTGAGCTGCCTTGATTTTTTTCTAGCAAAAAACATCCTTTAGATACTTCCAGCGTCATGGTTGAAGTGCTTTTAAGTTTGCTTAAGCACCCAGTGCCACGGCATTCCTCATTAATTTCTGTAAACCACATATTAATAAGTGGATGCATGTAGCAGCATGAACTTTAATTTCCCAGTTCATTAGCTCTAACATTATTAATCTCAGATGCACACGCTATGGCTAAAACATGTTTTCAAAGCAAACAACTCGGCCTTGACGGAGCGCAAATACAAGCGCCCTCACTCAACTGGCTCAGGAAGTCGTTAATTCGCTGAATGACGCTGTCCTGCCGGGGTTTCTTTCTGTCTGCGCTACATTCTGAATAACTTCCTTTAGCTAAACAATGACTGGATCATACTGCCCTAGAATGTACTGATATATGTGAACAATATATGCACTATTAGAAGTAATTGGTGGCATATAGCAAAATAGCAGTACATCCAAGTCAAGAGTATTTTTGGCATTGCTATACAAATTAGCCCATGCAGTGTTGGGACAGTATTTGATATGTCATTTTACAAAACTAAATATATACATTTTAACTAATTACAATATATGATTTTATAATGTAATTAGATGTTTCTCTCTCAATGCTGTGAAATTTGACGTTTCATCCAGGACCTATTGCAATAGCGCAGGATTCTGGCATCATAAGCCAGAATGCCCAGTCGACTGTGCCGAACCCTGAAAGAGTCAAAGTGACCAAATCTCAGGAGACTCTTCACTTCCCTTAATGATTAATGTTACATAAATAAATTAATAACATCAATAAAAGCCACACCTGCACATTCTTGCGACATGCCTGCATGCATAATGGGCGTTCTCCACTCATTCATCCATCTACTCATTCACCCGTCCACAGATCATCCTCACACAGATACATAATTGATACAGGCAGCCATGTTGGCAAAAGAGCATGGCGGTGGAAGCAAATGGGGGATTTTCAGAGAGCACTAGCATGAGCCAAAGACTGAGGCAGCAGTGCAGCATCGTAAAAGGAGGGAGGCGGCTCTCACCTTGAAGTCCATTGCCATTTGCACTGGTGCAAGAAGGAGGTGGAGATGCTTGGGGCCTGACAACAGGGGCAAAGGCGCTCTTTTGTTTCACTGCAGAGATGACATTGGCAGGTGAGAATGAGAAAATGCCGTGTGTACTGCTACAGTTTGAAGAGAGGCTGACCGAAGAGGCTGCCATGGTAGGGCTCGACGGAACTACTGCAATAAAGCAAACATAGTCACCACTCAGAGAGTTTTACTTTTTTTTCTTTTCTTTTTTTAATGTTTTCTCATAGACAAGAATCAGGGGGAGCCAGGCCTCGCCTCTTTTTCAAATCATAATGGGATGGAAGCAAATCAGGGAGAAATGAAAATGAACAAATGTGCAGAATTTATCATGAGGGTTGTGCTCTTCGTTTTAACTTGCATACAAAATGGAGGAAAAAATGAGGTAGACTAAAAAATGAGGTGGTAATGGGAGATGGCGAATGAGGGATGCCCTGCCTCAGCTACTTTATAGATAATCTGAGGGTTTTTGTTGTTGTTGGTTTTTGGGGTGTGTGTGTGTGGGGGGGGGGGGGTCTAATCACAATAAGTTGTGGCTTGCTATTGGGTGTTCAGCCTTCAGAGTCACCCCTCCTTTTATCCAGTAGCACACATTCCCAAAATAAAATAAATTAAATAAAACAAATAAATAAAAAAACAGTGTCAACAAAGGAGTAAATGCACAGGTAGGGGAGGGCAGGTAAAAGCATAGTGAGGAGGTAATTACCTTGATACTTACTGCCGTAGGGCGAGTTGGCAGATGAGCCGTTGAGGAATCCGGGCGAGCTTGGAACCCCCAGGTTGGGCATGCCGGCGTTCCCGTAACCGTTCATGCTGTTGCTGACTGTGTTGTAATTGGACTGTTGAGGAGTGCTGCTGGGGACATAGCCGCGAGGTGACACACTGCTTGTGTTACGGCTGTAGCCAACTGCAGGACACATAAATGACATGAATGAATAAATACATCAAATAATGGTCAATTCAGATGCTAAAATAATGTTTGATATCCCCTGTTTATAGACAGTGAAATTAAACCTGGGTCTCCAATATTACCTGCTGTGCCATTGTGCTTGTTTGTATCGTATTATTATTATTATAACCATCCACTCTGGTTAGTACCTTGTGAGCTTTCGGAGACGTTGACTGCCAACTGGCTACTGAAAGAGTTGACTCCCATCATGCCGCCATGAGATGCAGTGTTAGCAAGCGATGGAATCTGGTTGTGGTTGCGTGGTACACTGTAAAGAGCCTCGGCAATGTCTGCTGCTCGCTTCAGAATAATCTCCTGCAAGGCAGAGTGAATAAGGCATGAGTTACAAACACAGAAATTACTAGAAGTGATGCAAAATCTCATGACTGGAAAATATTGGATTAAATGTTAAGCTTTGTTTCCTTAATATCGTGTCTTATTGGTATAAAGGTTAATAGCACCTCTCATGCTGACCTTATTTAACTTCTTCATACAAAATTAGACCATGTTATCACAAGAACATTGGCATTTATCTACATTGTGTTATTTCATGTCCGCTTTCATAAAATCTAGACCGATTCTGCTAGGCCACCATGCAAAAGAAGAAACAACATGGGTAACGTGGATGACTGCTTTTGAATATGTATTAGACCTCTCAACCAGATCTGCACAGCCTTGCTTTCTCAAAAGTATTTAAGAAAAGTGCTTTTTTAGGCCGAGTTCAAGGTTATTATTCTATTTACATAAAGCGCTCGGTATGTGTGTATGCGTGTTGTGAGTGATTAACTCCGTTCTATGCTCCACAAGCAGCAAGCACAAATAAAAGTGAGAGAAAATAGAAATAAAAAGCCCACTCTCTGTGTAATGACACCCCGCTACAGTACAATGGCCTGCAGCTAGGTTTGAAATGTATAAAGAGGAGCATAGCAGGAGGAGAGAGGTATTGATTTAATTACAGCCACTATACAGAGAAAAAGAAAGAGAAAAAAAGGGGGGGGGGGCATCATTAGCATGCGTTAGTGCAGAGGGTATTTTACCTGGTTGTTGTGGGGCATTCCGTATAGAGCCTCCACAAGGTCAGCTGCTCTCTTTAGTAGAACCTCCTGCAGTGCAACACACACACATAGACTAATGAGTGACACTACTACAGAAGATCTTACTACTACACAATTCTGATGCACAATGTTACAATAAAAAAACAACAACATAAGGTGTTTGAGTAATGTGTTTGACCATGGGCTGACAGATAAATGCACCTCGGTATAAGTTACACTCTAGAAACTCTTGAACTGTACAGGGGGAACTCATTCCTTTGAAAGATGTTCCCACAATTAGTGCTTTGACCATCAAACACATCTCCCTTAGGTCTTCAATTAGGTTGAGAAATGGACGTTTTATTTATCAAACAATGCAGTGACCCCATCTTGCCCTGTATATATGACCACTGTCTTTCTGAAAAATCAGACTGAACGTGTTCCATCATTTAAGTGATCAGTTAAATATCTTTGTATTGATTTGCAGTAAACCTTACCTCTACAAATACTACACCAGTAGAATCGACCCAATGGCATCCACACTATATATGTTTCTTTATTGATTTATGCAGGTTGTTTCCTTAATATGTTACCCGTTACTGCGTGAGATGTTAAATGTGTAGTTTCAATGAACGCTACCATTCATAGGCTTATAATAATTGAGAGCCTATTCTGGAAACTACAGTTGGAATACGCCATGCATTAGTTCATTCTTGGGCATCACATTTACCTATTTATATGTAGTTACACCAAACCAATAGTGTAGCCAATTTCTAAGACCATTGAAGAGTACCAATCATGTCACCAAAAGCACCTGCAAATCCACCATGCCATCATTTGTGTATTTAACTACAATTCCAGAACACTTATTTCAGCAGGGCTTTAGTTCTTCATCAGACCTGTTTCTTTTGACTGAACTCACTGTGAAGTGGCATGCAACCTCTAAGCAAAATGAATAAAAATAAGCACTTGAGGTCTTCAGGGTATTAAACAAACAAACATGTGTGCACATCAATGCATAAAGCAGTACTGGAGCGGCGCACGGCCAGCTAAATCCACCCAGTTTAGCACCGAAGAACAATGAGTCATTTTCCATATCTTAATTAAACCAGCAGAGTGTTCAAAGACAACATCTCACCCTTTAATTCATGCCCTAAATTTGTAGTGGAGTTCAATGCCAATTCCTCTTTCTTCAGAACAATAAAGTGAATTAGCTCGGGTTAATCTAGTTCTTTCATAATGGCATTAGGAATTTTTTCAATTAACCTCTTTCACTGACTGTTGCAAGGACTTCATAAATGAGTTCTCGTGCAGAGCTGGCTGCGCCCAGGGACCCGGATGTCCACGAACCCCATCTTATCCATGTCTACATGCCTCCCCCTACTTATAGCACAACACGGATTAACTTTCTGCTTTGCTTCCTGTCAAAAAATTGCACCAGGCCTGCCAACAACCCTACAAGATGTACTGTTCCAGGAAGTCTTGCTTCAGCTAACCTATTGTATTTTCTTCAGCTCTTTATGCAAAAACACTAGGTGTCTGTTTTCCTTAGGGTAATGTCCCAAATTATTGAAGTTACAGGCTGTAACTTTTGACACTATTTGCATATAGAAACCTTTCTGGTAGAAACAATGTATTTGGTCCAATATGATTAATTGTACTCAATCTTTTAGGAAACAAAGCAAAAGTAAAACCTATGAAACTTTGTTTGGAAAGTAAGTTAAACCTTTTAAAGTAATATATTGGGACAGTGGTAGCCTAGTGGGTAGAGATTTGGGCTATAAATTTGAATCTTAGCTCTGATACGCAGCCACTGTTGGGCCCGTAAGCAAGGTCCTTAACTCTCTCGGCTCCAGGGGTGCCTTGCTATGGCTGATTCTGCATCTGACTCCAGCTTCCAAAAGAGCTTGGATATGCGGAAAGGAATTTTGTTGTACTATACACCTGTATATGTATATATGACAAATAAAGGCATTCTATTCTAGATAGATAGATAGATAGATAGATAGATAGATAGATAGATAGATAGATAGATAGATAGATAGATAGATAGATAGATAGATAGATAGATAGATAGATAGATAGATCGATCGATCGATCGATCGATAGATACTTTATTGATCCCAAAGGAAATTAAAGAATATAATTCTATTCTATTCTATATATTTGGCTTTATCTAATGCTGCAGCTTGAATAAAGGCTACAAAGTACTGGTAATGAACCAAAATAATTTAGTTTCAGTATGTCTCAATGATCTTGTAAATCAGTAAACCTTGTCTTAAGCATATTTAGCCAAACTAGAACTTTTGTTAATTGCTAGGATTAGTGGCATTAGTTTGACATACAAATTATAAAAATGACACTAAATAAATGACAGGTTGCTAAATTACTACTTTTGGTAAATTTGGGGATTCACAGTGATTGACCACCACTTTATGCATTCAAACTTTATAACATGATTGACATGCAGTCAACAACTTGTTGTGTAGATTGGTTAAATATTGCTATCTGAATATATCACCTTCCAAAATATGAGAACTATATCAAATCGTCACAATGACTAACATTAAAGTTAATAATATAGTTGTTTTTGTATATAAAGCACAAATATTTGTGAAAGCTGAAAATCTCTTCTTTGACAAGTGGTTTAATCATAAGGATGATCATACCAGGCTGCAAAACTGGTCTTTATGAACTAAACCCAACCACAGTTCTGTCCTTGCATACACATTCACCTAATCCCAGCCTCTCTCTTAGCATGGCTGAGTGGCTTCATTCCTAGTCACGACCGCCATCTTGAATCCGTACTTATCAAGATTAATCGCATAAGTCGGGGCCCTTGGTGCGGACGCCATACGTTTTATAGAGACGCGCTCTAATCCTGAGAGGGAGCGGATGAGTGGCTTTTAAAATGGGCATTTAGCTTAGAAATTGGTATCTCTGTTTCATGTTGCATGCATCTAGTTTGCATACAAATAAAGAATTACACTTGTCACATGGCAGGTACAATCAATGAAAGGCCCAGCTGTCTTAATCCTGTCCCATCAACTGTCTCTGCACTTGCACTCTCTTTCTTCTAGCTTTCTCTCTCACTGAGCCAGATAAAGTGTTTTTCTTTGCTGCTAATAATTACTCATCATCTCCACCCGTCATATCACAAGCCTCCTTACACGTCGCTCCCAATCTTAGCCAGCGATTACTACAATTAAGACAGCCGCTCTTGCCGAGATGAAAGCCCGTCTGCGCGAGGCTCTCTCGAAGTCCTCATCCATATGGCGTTCGCAGAAGAGACGTAAAGATAGTTTAAGGAAATCACATCTTCTCTTCTGTGTAATCTGTCGCTGGGTACAAAGCTTCCCTGTTAATGAAGCGGCCGACGTTAAGAGTGCAAGGAATTAAATGGTTCCAGTCGACAGCGGAGGAGGTGCTGGGTGGGTTTGTGGGTTTGTTTTGTTCCTCTCATCCTGGTGGCCTCATGCTGGGAATATTATTAGCGGTGAATGGTGTTTGAGAAGCATTTGGATGTAAATTCATGAGCTAAGTGTAATTGACTCTTCTTTCCTGTTTCACCAAGACGATGCAGACTCCAGGTTAAACGGAAACTATTAAAGCTCAGAAATGATCTCAGAGCTTGGTTTCATGACAAATTTGGGCTGTTATTACTACAAGCGTTTACTGTTGCCCCTTTGGACGTGAACCATTTAAACAAGACTCTTCTTGGTATCACGCCTATATCTAGAGTGGAAAGTATATCAGCGGCATCATACAAGCAGAGTGAGGTGAGCTGGCTGGAGGTGCTAATGTCATTCGAAAGTGTAAAGCAATTATTCTGTTAGTTCTAGCCTCAGGTGATGAATACATTGAGGAGTGCAGGCCCAATAGATGTAGCTACTTCAAAAAGCCGGGATGAATTTTAATGCATGGGTAATTGCTCGACATGAATGCATTTCTAATAAATTTTCTGGTATATTAGATTGAGGAGGAAACGGAATAGTTTTGTGCCTGCCAGGATGAAATGGGCAGAGAAATGGAAGGAGTACAGGCAGCAATTAATTCCAAGCAGGTTAGTGCTATATACTTGCAATAAAGATCATTTGATCAAGCATTCGCGAATGTATATGATCTAATCAGATCCCCATTCTATTTTCACTTAAATCTATATGGAGAATAATGGATGATAGTGCTATCAATGGATAGACCAAGCAGAGCGAGCGGGAAGGCCCCCTTAGCAATCTCATCCTTCATCACATGACTGACTCCTGATATTGCCTTTATTCTCGTTTCCTAGCTTACTACATAAATGTGTTTATTCTATTGGGATTGAGCTTGCAAATTTTGATGTTATCTAAAATAAGAGGGGTAAACTTCAGTCTGCTTCCATAGTATAAATGTTATTTGCAGGGTTGGCCAGGTATTCACAAAAAAAGGAAAACAAAACGACGGAATACATCCAGAATACACTTATTTTATCATGATTTGATGCTTAACACATGCACACACTTTGCTGTTTGCACTTAGTTTTACATAGTTTAAATTTGACTTGCAATATTAGCATGCATTTTTAAGGGCATTTACATTAACGTAAAGTTTTTTTATACATTATACATCACAATCATTTTTTACATATATTTAAATATGTGCAAGTTGATACCCAAGTTGATACTTATTTTTCAGTTTTACATTAAGCCCATTGCCTTGTA
Organism: Trichomycterus rosablanca; assembly: GCF_030014385.1. Classification (NCBI taxonomy): domain Eukaryota; kingdom Metazoa; phylum Chordata; class Actinopteri; order Siluriformes; family Trichomycteridae; genus Trichomycterus; species Trichomycterus rosablanca. The sequence continues at coordinate 17,320,900 of NC_085997.1, read as the reverse complement.
AGGCTCATTTGACTGTAGACACTGTGTTTAAATGCTGCCTCAGTTCCCATATCATCCGCTCCACTTTCCTTTATATCTCCTTCATATTTTTTTTTCAACTGTATCTTAAATAAATATGCTACTTTTTTATGTATTGTTAACAAATACAATACTAAGCACATCAAGAACAGGGTATTAAGTAATCTGCCAAGCCTAGATATTACTGCCTGTCTAAAGCAATTTTGCCTTTTCATATTGCTTTTCTGTCCTCGCATAATTCTCCATCAAAGAAAAGCTATTGTAAATTCTGCCAAACAGGAAAGGCTAGAAATCGATATCTGGCTGGTGTTATCAACTGCTCCGAAGTGTCCGAGAAAATAGGAAGGTGACACGTTCACATTGTTGCTAACACACGGTTTACATTTCTCTTTACATTTCTCCTTCCCATTACTCTAGCCTGTCTAGCTCTTAATAGTGCCGTCTCTCACACACACCGGCACCCTCATTGCGAATCCCTGTAAGGGTCAATTGCTGCTTTGCGCGGAGCCGGCTGTGACCCGCCGGGTTCTGCGCCTCGAGCAGACGGCTGCAGTAACTATGATAAATCACTTGGCACTTTCATTTACATGCTGCTGAACTTCACATTTGGGTCCATTAAAAGCCAAAATCAAATATTTATGTTGTTTATTGGAGCTGCTACAATCCATCTCGCCTCAGCAATCGCTTCACACCAAAGGCGCCCGATGTTGAAGGTTTACCTGAATTAGAAACCACCCCCTTTGATGCCTTCCCGCATTTTTTCCTTTATCCCATGCTTTCTAGCTTTAGTAATTTCCTAGATTGAAAGAAAAAAATATTCCACAACAAATCTGTGCATTTTTCAATGCCAGGCCTAATGGAGATATAAGTAAGTATTTTAAAACCTTCCAAAGACAGAATGCCAAAGTGTTTGGAACAAAGGCCCAGGCATGCAGGCAGTCTGGCTGGTTCTGCTGTTTTATTGGTAATGGATAGTTTAAAGCATTTACTGGAACAAGATTTCCTGTCTAGATATTGCTCTCTGCAGAGAGACAGAGCCAAGTGTAATTGAAACACATCATGTGGCGTGGGCTTGCTCTGCTCTGGGAGTCTTAGCTCGACGTGGGTCTGTGGGACGCGAGGATAGCCACGCTTGTGCTCAAAGCAGCCAGGCTTAACTTAATAATAGCACTGATGACCCCATGCAGGGCCTTAATAGATATTTGTATGATATTTGTTAGTAGACTACGGCGGTGGTCAGCTCTCAACAAGCACTCATTAACTGGGTATAAAATAATGTGATATTAAGAAAGACCTGCCCTCCGGTCTTTGGTCAGAAAGAACATCTGACAGGTTTTTCAATCAAAGCAATAAAATTTAGTTTAGATATAATTTATAATAAAGTTTTAACAATTAAAAGAACCCTAGATTAAAAAGACTGTCAGATGGCAGGTACAATGTGTCACTCATATGGAAACAACAGAGCAAACTAGTCACTCTGTGTAATTTGAATGGATGACGAGAATCACATAAGCTTGCTGATATTTACGTCTGGACTTTATTTATTAACCTAGCAGAATGTGGACGTATATCGAAAAGCTTTGTAAACAAAAGATTAAAGTGGATCCAGCTTTGGAAAATGAAAGGAAAACAAGAGCAAAATAATCACACATCAGAAAGTGGGCTCTGCTCCGATTACAATCACCACTGCTTACTGGAGTGGAAAAATTCTTAATTGAACTATTTCGCCACACTCAAAGTTTGAACCATTCCTGCCGAATCCAAAAGCCCTGCGTCTGTCGGATGTCTGTGTTATGTACGTGTGTGTGTTTACACGAGTGTGCGTGTGTGTCTCAGTTATTGGATACTGATGAATTGAGATTGCACCAAAATGCTCTAAAATTGGCTTTTCGAATTGCTTCCCAACTGAAACTTCTATGATAAATCTCATTTACATTCAGACACTTACTGACATAAGTCATAGCAGACACCTTTATCCAAAGTGACTTACAGTACTGTGACAGTATGGGGGTCAAGGGCCTTGCTCAAGGGCCCAACAGCAGCAACCTGGCAGTGGTGGGGCTTTTGATTACTAGTCCAGTACTACTAGTAAGTAAAAGGTGGGCCTTTTGAATACTAGTCCAGTACCCTAACCACTAGGCTACAACTGCCTGTGACTTACAATTGTGACTGTATACAGTTCAAGCAATTTAGGGTTAAGGGCCTTGCTCAACAGTGGTCCCCAGCAGATGTGGGGCTTGAACCAGCAACCTTTGGATTACTAGTCATGTAGATGAACCACTGAGCTACCACTGCCCACATTGTAAAACATATACACACAACTGTATATGCACAGATTTAGCCATTTGTATTATAAAAAGCAGTTTGAAGTTTACCCACCTTATTTTAGATAACATCAAAATTTGCAAGCTCAATCCCAATAGAATAAACACATTTATGTAGTAAGCTAGGAATGAGAATAAAGGCAATATCAGGAGTCAGTCATGTGATGAAGGATGAGATTGCTACTGACATATTGTAGGTAATTTTATAGAGGTGGGTGGGGGGCTTTAGCCATCTCAGCAGGGTTGTCACTATTGTTTTGCTGGTTTGCCTTATTTAGTATGCACAGGTACCCTCTTAAACATTAATTGTTATTTATCAAGTGATAGAGCATTAATTTCATATCAAACATTACTGGAATTGGTCTGGTAATTCCTCTGTAGTGAAATAAGAAGCATTACACAGTGTGTCTATGTGTTTCTGTGTATAAATACTGCCGTATTGACAGTTTAGCTATTGCTAAATTGTACTAACTGTAGTAGTCTGCCAGCACAGTAACAATAGCATTGCAAATGTTGCCAATTTAACATTTACATTTTCAGTATTTAGCACACACCTTTATCCAAAGTGACTTACAGTACTGTGACAGTATGGGGGTCAAAGGCCTTGCTCAAGCGCCCAACACCAACAACCTGCCAGTGGTGGGGCTTAAACCAGTGGTTCAGACTACTAGTCCAGTACCTTAACCACTAGGCTACAACTGCCTGCGACTTACAATTGACTGTATACAGTTCAAGCAATTTAGGGTTAAGGGCCTTGCTCAAGGGCCCAACAGTGGTCCCCTGCAAATGTGGGGCTTAAACCAGCGATCTTTGGATTACTAGTCCTGTACCTTAACCACTGAGCTACCACTACCCACATTGTAACAGCTCATATACACAGTTTTTATTCTTCTCTCAGAGCTCACTAACCTTTGGCAATCTCTCCGGGTCACCTGGATGTCTGGGAATGACCTTCTGCAGTCTCTGGAAGCCATAGTCAATTGTGGGCTCATTCAAAGCTAAAACAAAAAAAACAAGAAGCAAAACAATGGTTAAAAATCACGTCATTTGTATCTCTCATAGACACCAACACTAGGCCTTACGGTAAAAAATCTGCAAACATTAATGTTATTGAGTTTATTTATCAGAACTATGCAAATATACGCCTTTAAATAAAAAGCAATAACATTCTTTAGTTTTACAATGTGTAATATAGACAAGCGCTGAACACAACTCATTGTTGTGCAACACATTGTTGAGACATTTTCCCCACCTCACTTATTTGTTGCAAACCGCCTGTAATTGATCAAATAAATTTTGAGAGCTTAGTGGATACATTATAAATGAGGAATTGTGCAGGCTCAATGCTAGGGAACACACACACACACATACACACATAAACACACACACACACACACACACAGCAACCATGGCTGTCAATGTAGTGAAGTCTGCATCAGTTCTTTCCTCCTGTATCACCCACCAGATTTATGGCAACCAGGCGATGATGACATATGTCTGGCTATTGCCCCTCTCAGATTTATCCGTCTCTCGCTTGCCCGCGCTCTCCCGCTCACTTTTTCTCGCCCTTATTGCCTGAGTGCAAACCAGGCAGGAGGAGCACTTCATCTTACAAAGCTTTAATAATCTGTGAATGGCTGACTACAAACTGATGTAGGGCACCATCATTCTGCAGCTGTGTTGGGCTAGCCTCATGAAATTGCTGGCCACAAATAGTAATTAATCTTTCCTCTCGTCCTTTCCCTCTCTTCCCACACACACACACGCACACACACACACACACACACACACACACACACACACACACACACACACACACCTCCCTCGCTATGAAATCGTATTTTTGAGTATGAATGGTGCTGGTTATAAATCAGAAGGCAGCGCTGCTGCATATACAAGTGCATGAATCATAATCTCAACTCGGCGCAACTGCACACACTGTGTTTAACAAGCTTTAGAGAAACTGGTGGAGGTCTATTACAGCTGAAAAAAGAATGGAAAGAGACTGCAGGAGTAAAAAATGGTGTGAACTGCAACTACAGGCAACTATAAAATCATTGCACTCAACCAGTACCTCAGCACTAGTAACTGAATATATTCATATAAAATACTTTTGGCCCCAGATTAGGATGCCATAATTAACTTAAAAACCTGCCGCCTCACAGTAAGAAATGTCAGATGGCCAGGGTCCTTGCTGTGTGGAGGTTGCATATTCTTCCTGTGTCTGCAAGGATTTCCTTTGAGTGCCCTGGTTTCCACCCACAAGTCCAAAGACATGCAGTCTGGCCGACTGATGCTAAAAAATTGGTGTAAATAACTGTGTAATTTTTGGATCATTTCCCTTGATCATGATTTTCTCAAAAAAATAATTGCAGGCCCTGTTCACCTATTTCTTAGAATGTATGCTGGACAGGCATCCAAAACAGACCAGAACTTACTCAAAAATAATTGGTGGACTTTATGATGAAGTGGCACAATTACGTCTAAGTGTGAAGCCTAATGATCAATATCTGCCAGAGCTTCATCTGTGAGTATGAGAGCGGTGTGAGTGTGTCACCGCGACTGTCGGCCTGACAGGCCTGAAGCTATTTGACGTGCCATCATGAATGGCTGAAGCCAAAGTGTCACGTAGGAATGAGAAATAAGATGCTGCCTTGTTAATACAGCATTGATCGGCCATATTGATTTTACATGACACGACTCTCACAAGAATGTAACTCTCTCAGTGTCTCTCAATCTGTCTCTAGCTGTCTGTTTCTCCATACCTGCACTTCAGTATCGTTTTCTTTACAAACTTATGTACTTTTCTGGAAGTATTTGCTCCTGCTTTACTTCTGGTCATGTGATTAGCAACAAACTTCAGTTAAGCTTTATGTTGCATATGATTGTGCAAGTGACTTCCAGAAGTTTCTATTTCATAGAATACATAATTTTCATTATTTACCTATTTATTTTTAGTGGTTCCTAGATTACATCTGATTGTCCAGATACCTCGATGTATATAGTAAATTGTACATTTATATTGCTGTACTCAGTTATAGCCACTGACTAGAATTTGTTAAATCATTTTTCATTTTTAAATTAATGGAAGCAGGAGGGATTGGAAGCCTGTCTAGGGTCCAACACTGCCATGCATCCACATAAAAAATCATTAGAATTTCAAAGCTTCCATAAAACATGCCCCTTTCAAATGTGAGTAAACCTTAGACGTTAACTCAACATATTCGAGGTGTGCTAATCTGTAGGAGGTTAAACAAAGCACATTGTGAAGCTTCAGAAAACACTGCACACATTTACACTTTTAAGCATGAGATTGTCACAGTTGCTGTGGTTTAACCGATGCATTCTGATGGAGATAAATGCACATCACTTATTGATCTGATGATAATGACACCAAGGAGGTCACCAAATCCTTCATTGACACTCATCTCTCGCCTCATGCACATCAGCCACACATACACATGAGGAATTTATATTAGCTCTCACCAGAAATACAAACACCGACAGACAGAAATTGTGCTCTCGTGATCATTTTAAACATTAAAAGTTAAGCATAGTAATTAACTCTCATAGATAGTATAGATAGTTGCTTTTCACTGGGAAAATAGTTTAAAAAAAAGCAAGTAAGTAATAGATAGAGAAATAGATGTTCAGTTAGTGGCATTGATCTTAGAACACAAGGCCTTTAAAGGAGTGTTCAACCACATCTGTAGTGTAAAAGCATTTATTTACTATATTGATGAAACTACAGATACTGCTCTTAAGCAATAAATGCAAATATTATTATTATTATTATTTTTATCTGACCACACTTCCATTCCATGCAAAATTCCATTCATTTATACTATCTTATAATTACATTTACAGCATTTAGCAGATGCTTTTATCCAAAGCGACTTACAGTTGTGACGGAATACAATTTAAGCAATTGAGGGTTAAGTGCCTTGCTCAAGGGCACAACAGTGGCAACCAGTGGCTTAAACCAGCAACCTTCGTATTGCTGGTCCAGTACCTTAACCACTAGGCAACAGCTGCCCTATACAATTTAAGCAGTTAAGGTTTAAAGGCCTTGTTCAGGGGTCCAACTTGATGTTGGTGAGGCTCAAACCATCAACCTTCTGTTTACTAGTCCATTACCTTTAGCACTGAGCACTGAGCCACCACTGTTCTTGTAATTTTATAGTAGGGTGGCACAGTGGTGCAGTAGCTAGTGCTGTCGCCTCACAGCAACAAGGGCCTGGGTTTGATTTGCATGTTCTTGGGTTTCCTCCGGGTGTTTTGTTTACATGTTTACATTTTTACACGTTAAAAGTATTGTTCATTGATATTGCACATATGGGGCAGATAAATACTGGAGTTCTTATTTAAAACACCAACACAAACCTTATTGTTCTGCATTGCTGAGGGAAATCTCTGAACTATACATGACATATTAAGTAATGACAGTTTAAACCAGCTAGATTTAAACCTGCCTTCCTCTCTTTATCTCTATTTCTCTCACTCTTATAGGTGTCACCAGATCCACATTTCTATACTAGCCCTATACAATCACTTGTACAGTATTTCTTTATTTCTATTTTATCTCCTCAATCTAACAAACACACCACACACACTCTATTCACTGCTCTATCACTACTAGACCAGAGCCTGACCCTCTCTTTGTGCTTGATGCCAGCCCCCCTGCCCCGGGCTTGGCCAATCAATAGCATTTTCCTGTTTTGGAGGCGGGTAATTATGAGGTGGAGAGAGTGGGTGACCTCTCACCTGTCCCGCATTACTTTGCTGATATTAAGATAAATTGCCCGATTTTGGGTAAACATATGCTGCAATTCAGGCTGTCAGCAAGGGTTTGCTCAAGGATAATTTGTATTGATCTATCCGCTTCTTCCCAATGTAGCTCTCTGACCTCACGGATAATGAGAGAGCAAAAGAGAGGAAGAGAGAGTCACTACTACACACATCGCCGCTTCAGGGCTCAGAGAGAGCAAGAGAGAGCGTATATATGTGCATGAGTATGGTTACCTGGCATCTGTTGGTGGTCAAGGGTTTTGCTTACATCTTCATTTGTCATCTCTTTTTGTTTGTTTGTTTGTTTTACCCATCCGGAATAAAGGGTTAAATTGCTGCTTAGTTAACAAGCCTAAGTAAGCATGTTCAATCAAATAAAGTCAATGTTGTTTGCAGCACTCTCGCTACCTAGCATGCTTTTCAGAATGACTTGTGTCTGTTTTAAAGAGCTTTGTAGAGCTGTAGGGTGCTATGTTTAATATTTTAAAGGTTGGTCTGTGTGGCTTTCTTCCGGGTACTTCCAGATTATTCTAGTAAGTGGAACTCACTGTGTGAGAGTTAGAGAGTGATTAGGTGGGTTTTTGAGTCCTTAAGATAAATGAACGCATTAATTAATAAGCAAATTGAAAAATGTACAAATGTTAATCACATCCGTGTACATATAAGACATCAAAATAGTAATGCAAGAGCAATTTGGAAATGAAGTATGTATGAATTCTTACTTTGACAGAAATTTGGCCTATGCTAGCCAAATCATGCTTGCGTCAGTACATAACAGAACCTTATAAGGTCACGTCTGTATGTAGGAATATGTGGTGATATCCAGGAGAGTGCATATCTGTGTATCTGGGCTCTACATCTTTATATACTTGAAGATGGAATACTTTGACCTTGTTCTCTAAGATCATACACTGTCATTCCTCACAGCTGACATGTTCTACAACTGAAGATACATATCTCTGACATGCTTCTCTTACAGGGTAACAAAGCTCTTCTGTAATAACAGCACAGTCAAGTGAAATGCTTGTCATAGATCCTAATAAATTATGACCACACTGAGTCTTCAAGTTGAAATGTAAAGTCAGAAGTGACGAGAAAAAAATAGCTGTTCGGAAATTTAAAAGAGAATCCTGTCCATCATGTGTCAGCTATAGCTCTGTAAAAACAGTCATCAAGTTTGGCAAGTTAATTGGAAATGGAACCAATGGCACAGTAGGGGCAATTATGTGCTACAAAGTGTATAACATGGTGTGTGAATTTAAAACCACTTAGATGGCAGACAGAGAATATAGCAATGTCACTTTTGACAGATTTGACTGTGTTATTGCAATTTAGTGGATTTCATGAGTTCCCAAGTAACGCAGAAAAAAGCATAAAGCAAGTGAAACAATCAAAGGGTGTAGTTTTAATAAATGGTAATGGTAATTGTACCCTATTAAACAAACAAGAAAAACATTGAGTACTTGCCTGGCATTCCACGCCCCCATTATGGCCTATTATGATAAGGCTATATCTTTGGGCAAGATAATGAGTGGCTTTATTACCGTTGCTTGCTATTACTTTGTCTAATTATACTTAACTGCTCCGAGCTTATCTCTGCTCCACCTACGCCATCAAAAAGTCTTACCCCCACCACACACACACACACACATATGCCCACATGCTATTTTCTTTCTTCCTAACCCAAATCAAGCAGAAGGAAAAAAGAGGCTTTAAAGAAAAAGCAAGGTCACATTTCAGAGCTGGTTTTTGTATATCACTGTGCCTCACTGTGCCTCTGTAATAGTAAGAGTAAAGGAAACTTTCACAAGGGAGCACAAGATAGACATAAAACGGGTACGAAATACAGCTCGGACATTAGTGCCTGTAGAAAATGTATACTCTATGTCCCTTTCTCTTTCTTTTGTTTTAAATTTTACTTTTGTTCTTCCCTTCTTTTAAGATCAATTGTTAAGGAGACTAATGCGTATGCTGAGAAATCAACAATAGGAACAGAAAGCATCTTTCTTTTAATTCTGAAACACCATGGTTCCAGCCCAGTGGAGGAAGGAAGGTGAAGCGAGACACTGCGATATTTGTGAACAGTAAAAAAAAAAGCTGGCGTCCATTTACTTTAGTTTCTCAATGGCATAGCCAAAACAGAAAAAAAAAAAAGATTTGGGCCAGTATACATTTGCTAGACCAATTCAGTTTGTGACTATAAGTCTGTAATAATGCATGTAGTGCAATTATAATTTTATTGAGCTTTCCCAGACATATCAACTACACCAAGCAAACAAAACAGAGACATAGAGTATGAGACTGAGAGACTGAAAACCAAGTAAAGACCACTGTTATTTGTCTTGAGTGTAGTTTTATACCATAGATGCTCTACTCCAAAAAAAGGGCTTGTAATGAAAAAATAAAGTCAAGAACAATCACATTGCTCAATCTGAGGCCATGCCTCTAGAGGGGGTAAAGGATTCCAGTGTGTTATTTCCTGACAAGTGCTTTACGAGTTTGTAATTCTCCCCAATTCAATGGAAAGATGCCAATACTGATCGAATCAAACAGAGTTTATTAAATGGGCCGCTGATTGGTAACCTAGTGAACTGGGATAAGTGGAAAAAAGCCAGAGGAATGAGAGTAAAATACTTGTAGGGTTGTGTTTCCAGACTTCTGCCTGGCACAAACAGTCTGTATAGAAATAACTTTGCTAAGTCATAGTGGTGAAAAACTGCCTATTGTTACAGAAAGACCACTATAATGACTTTGCAGATTGTCAACAAGACTGATGTTTTGGTAGGGTTTTGGTATAGACCATAAGAATGTAAGCTAAGGATTCAGATTTCTGCAGTCTATTTTTTTTAGTCATTATTAACCTAAATTGACTTAAAATTGAACTAAAAAGTTGAGGGCTAGGTTTTATTGCACAAGAATCCAAACACAGTCAGGATTCAAAATGACCATTTTTATTAGAAGCTCAGATTAGGAGTGGTACAACTTGTAGAGACTAATGTGAAAAACACTGCCTAAGGACCACCAAAAGTAAATAAACAGCCCACTAAGCCTACTTAAGCACATCCAAATAAAACCATTTGACTGAACCTGCAGATTACCAACCACAGACCATTGTTTTTGGAATAGCTAGACCTGATTATAATCTCAAAATTCATGTCCAGAACGAGCCGAATATACAAAACGTGCATTTTTTTTTTATTTACTTAGTAAATGCTTTAGTCTAAAGAGATTTACAATTAAGATTAGTGATTGAGGGATCAGAACATTGCTTAAGAATCTAACATTGGCAGTCTACAATAAACACCTATAGGGTTTTTTATCCAAAGACATAAAAGCATATATGCTGCTAAGCTGCCATCCAAATAATTTTCTGTTCTGTTTGTAGACTGGCCTCAGGTTAAAAAAAAAAGAGCTAAAGTGAAAAAAGTCCCAGAATTTAGAGTGATGTAGTGCTAACTTCATTTTATTGCCAGCTGTCTCTGAGGAAGCTCCATCTCTGAGAAATTCAGATGCTCCGGAAATTAAAATTTCAAAGATCTTTAGAGGTGGGGGGAAAAAGCCGGGTGGGTGGGAAAAAATCAATAGTGACAGATCAATGCTCATAGAAATTTCATGAACTTTGAACCGATACAGGCAGGATGATTGGAGTGGGATGGTATGGAAGACTCTTCCTAGCATTTGGACAAAGAGGGAAAGCCACTTCTCCAGACTATTGTGTTTTGCACCTTTATATTATATTTCACTGACACTATTTATATTTCAAAATCTATATAGAAAAGAGGGTTAAAAATATAAAAGCTCCCCCATTAACCTCAAACTGTTCACACAGTTTTCTAGTTCTACCTCATATTCCTTGACATTTGAGGGCACACAATAACCAATAGCTAGCCAACAGAAACAAGCGTTAACACTCAGACTAGGCTTAATAAAATCGGACCTCCCTTGTATCAATCTCAGACTGAAATTAATACTGTAAAATCAAGATCAATATATGGACAGTGCGAAAGGAAAAAAATCGATGAGTGTGTTAAATTATAGCTGCATTTTTTCCTCCTCATTCGAGATGAGTTAAGTTTTCCACCGTGTGTCGATACATCACAGTGTTTGGCATTCATCTATAAATAAAGTCACGATTGAGAGGGATAAAGCGCTGGACAGGGAGGCTCAGGTCTGGAAAGGCAAGAGGCGAGACCAGGAGGACAAAAGTCATTAGTCAGAAAACATTTTGACTGCTGGTAAGGGCAAACCTTTTTAAAGCAGCCACAATAAGAGAAAACGCAGCAAAATTAGCAGCTTGTAGGACAGTTATAGTATGTTTAATAAGATAAGGTTTATTTCCTTGCTCAGAAGGCCGGGGACATCATAGGTGAAATTGTATAGATTGATAAGATCGGCCTGGTGTCTGGACCTTATGGCTTGTATTTTTCTAGAGATCTACATAGACGAGGCATCTAACTGGCATTGTGATAGGACAGGAAGGGGTGTGTTGAGACAGCTTTGATTACATAACCTTCCTGCTCTTGATTACTGAGAGCAAATGAGCGCTTCTATCTGATCCAGTGTGAGCCCAGTGGCAATGGGTGGATAGGGAATGATGCACTAATAGCCTACTCTAAATCATTCACTGATCTTTCAGTGATACTTCGTTTTATGTGGCACTGTTTAAGAGTTTGTTTACTGCCAGACACAGCTCCCTCTGTCTATTATTTCTGTTCAAGCAGTTGGATCCCTGTCCAAGAACAAGAGTAACTTTTACAGCATTACTGTGTACTGTTCCCATATCTAATAGAGGTTAATAGCTTTTAAATGTCAGCAATTAGTCTAATAAAAGGCCTGGGTTTGGTGCCAGTTCCTATACTTTTCCACAACATTTGCCAGACCTCAGGTGGGCATCTTTAACAATTGGAATGAGTGGCAATGCTGCAGAGTGAAGTGGTGAGACAACCCCTTTGTCCTCTTTGGCAGATGATGAATGACTGTCTCCTCCTCGGCATGTTTTGTCAGTTTTGGTGCAGCCGAGTCGATACCTTCACCTTGACAAGGAAACTTTGTGATTTATCAGGGCCACTGGCCAATAAGCAGGCCATCAGAGCCAGACCCTCTGAGATCCAGTGAACAGCCTTTGGTCAAAGTCTTCTGGAGTGGAATCACAAAAAGGTGTATGATAGACAAATGACTCTTGTTAGAAGCGGACAATAATGAAAGGGGGGGGGGGGGGGGTGTTGAAGTTTAAAGGAACAAGAGACAGCGGGTGAGTGAGAGGGGAAAAAAGCTTGACTTGAACTAATAACAGAAAGGGGCCATGGTGGTCACTGTGGGTCCAAAGATGAAGCACCCTGTCATGGAGCAGGTTGGGAAATTAGCAAATAATGTTCCTCTGCCCTGATAAATGGGTGACAGGTTTCTCATTTTTTAACATTTTGATGCATGTCTACAATCCCATTGGACAAAAGGAAAAGTTTACTGGCCCTCAATTTCCGTGTGATGAATCGTGGTCGGTAAATGTACGATTTCTGTATGAGGTATAGTTCATTTTAAGCAATTGTGGTAAATGGATGTCACTGATTAAAACAAATAGTCAAAAGGGGTGATCGCTCTGGTTGAACATCTCTCTCTCTTATCTCCCTCATTCTCTCTCTCCTTTCTCTTTCTCCCAGTAGAGCGTTAAGGCCAGGCTCACAGTGACCGTGCCTTGCTAAAATAGAAAGCGATAGCTTTGATGCAATTAGAGTCCAGTGCTGACCTATATTTATGATTTCTGTATTTCTGTGTGCTTATAAGGCCTTGCTCTGTCTTATCACACTAGCCAACACCACCCAAACTGATGATCTTTTTGTGCCACCAAAAATGCACTTCTGTATACACAGAGGATAGTTAGTCTTTAAACAAACACTGTATGCCCTTTAAATCCTTCACATCTTCGGAGAAGTAAAAAACAAATAGCCAATAGAAAAAGAAAAAAAAAGAACAGTGTACACGTGCTTGTCAAATCCAATACTGGAGCTTAAAGCGAACATCTGTATGAGGCTTTAAGAATTGCGAGATCAGCTTGTGAGGGCTTCTTCGAATGAATGCTATTGGCAAGAGGACAAACATGCCTGTCCCGCTTTGATTTTTTTTATAGACCCTCCTGACAGGCTTTCCAGCACTAGGTCTGATCAATGGACAGCAGATACTGGTTTCAGATGCCACACAAGTACTAACAAAAGACACAGCATTACAAACAAACAAGGTGAAAGTGGGAGGGAAATGCATACACGGAAACACCTGGCCTTACATCATTAATTTGTTTAACTCTTTATAATGAATGTATATTTTTTTGTCTTTTTTAAAAAAAAATTTAATTTCAATTGGTGCTTAATTGACTTTAACGATTTTAATTAATCTTGCCTCTTTTCTTGTTGATGACATTTTTTTTTTAACAATAGAGCTTCATCTTTGACAAAATTGGCCAAAAAACGTTAACTTTGTATACATGAATTCATAACATTATTTTATATAATTTAAAATGTATTATTTATAGGTTTTTGCACTTTTTACTTTTTTAATGTTTTTATTTGTTATCATGTTTTAATTAATTAATTTTTTTAGGTTATGTTATTTATTTATTTTATTTTATCTATTTATTTTTATTTTTTTATTTATTTTTTTGTTAATCTTAACTGCCGTTAGTCAGATGTTTTAAAAAAAAAATTATTTTAATATGAGTCAAAAATGACCGAGGATGAAAGTGTACAAGTAAATAGAAGTCTTTAAAGAATAACAGGAGCTCTTCGGCAGGAGCAGGATACCAATAAAAGTTTAGATCCAGTAAGGGCCTGGAGCTGTAAATAACCTCACTAACTCTCACTCAGAAAATCCTGCACGTCTGTGCATTCATGGATGATCGGTATTAAATTGCATTCTGATTTAAGAAAAGGACTCACACCTCATAAAGCACTTATATACACTCTAAATTTATTTAACCTTACAGTCTGGTAAAATGCCAATTTGTTTGGGGCATATGTTTTGAGAATACAAAGGCTATCTTTTGACTGTTGACCTTGATGCCCTCATAACACATAAAAAGCAGCTTAGAGAAAGAAAGGATGCTCTTTGACTTTTAAAGCCAGTGTGGAGTCATTTACTTAAGCAAGGTTGACCTCTAAGACAGGTGGCTTGCGCTGGTCATGATGGAGGAGAATTATCGACTCCTGAAGTAATGCGTCATTCCCAGTGATGCAGCTGGTGTCTCAGTAAGGGTGGAGGTTTTCTTAATCAACACTAGTAACACTTAAGACTGCCACCTACACTTCAGACAAATTAGACTAGATTTTTTTGTTCTTTTTCCTATTGGTGAAGAAAAAGTGAAAAGGCTGTTATACTTAGTACAAACGCACCGGAAATGTGTAAGCTATATTTGGAGATAATGTTTCCATAATGCTTTTGCTGCATTGTTTTGGTTCATTTTCTCTAATTCCTTTGCTTAATAGCAAGTCATTAGCTTATTTAGACCTTGTATGGCATGCATTTACACTACACTTACACGCAAAACAGTTTAAAAAGCGTTCACCAGGAAAGACCACCTAGCATTTTCAGTTCAAAGCTAACATTTATAAACTAATTACAAGCACGGGCAGTTTGTTCCAATCAGTAGTACTAAAAAAGCAACAAAAGACACAATGTTTGGGGGGGGCAGAAAGGATTGTAAATTCTAAACAAACAGAAAGGAAAAAAGGTAAAAAACAATTAACAGCACTATTGTTGATGATGTTTATATACTGTAATAGTTAATGAATATATCATTTATAAAGGAAAATGTTATTGGCATGCGGCATGTTGAATTTATTTTTAATATCCCACATATGACCCCACAGAGTGTGTAAAGCACCTTGAGAAACTAAGTCTAAAGTCATCAAGCCATCCAGGTCTCTTGTTATTATAAAAATACACTTTTTATTGTCTGAGTGGGGTTTAGACAGTGGAAAAATCATCATAAAATCATAATTATAATCTATGGCTGATAGAATGCCTAATTTTATTAGATGTACATGTGTGCAGTAAAATGAAATTTGTCTTTAGTATTATTATTATTATTGTTATTATTATTATTATTATTATTATAAATAATAATAATAATAATAATAATAATAATACAATAATATTTTTTATTATTATATTTTTTATTATTTTATTTTATTTTATTATTTATATTCTGAGAATATATATTTATAAAATACAGGAGAATTCAATAACACTGCCTTTTAATTTAAATGTATGTGTTATTTTTTTATTGGCTTAGGTTTGATTGTGCTGGATTTTAAGAGCTCACGTTATTTTGGTTGCTAACAATTTGTCCACATTTATTTTAGCTCAAGATTATGAAGTTTAAACTGAGCATTTTAGTTTGGATTCTTTAATACTTGATATGTATATAATCGTAATAAAGCCAGTCCTGCTCTTTGTAATTTGTAGAAGATGGATATAAGGTTAGAGGAAAACAAACTAGTTACAGGGACGAATAAAAATATTATTCTTTTGTGTAAAAAAAAACAGACGAGAAAGAATTTGGCCTTGATGCTTGTCAAAACTTTCCTACAAATCGAGTGCTAAGCACTGGCAAATGGGCATAGGTGAAACGCTGGCGAGATTTGTCCGTTCTGTAGAGCAGACATTAGTGTCAGAGCTCATATAACAGAGCTGGTATTAGGCAACCTCCCCACCCCCTCCCCATCTAGGGTTTCATTATCTCAAAGGCTTGTTGGGCTGTGGTCTAACCCCACTCAGGGGGGTTAAACGGTCCAGACTGGGGTAGGAAAGGAGAACAGCTGCCCCTGAAGGGACTAGCATCAACCAACCTACCAACACCCCCAACCCCCTGACTTTTCTGTATTTCTTTCACTCACTCTCGCTCTTAATTCCTGATCATTATCTCATTGTCCCACTTGGTCTGGGATCAGATCCTGAGCTTCCAGGTCAAATTTGGAGTGACCACATTACCTCTGCTATCAGCAAGAGATTAGGAACACCCTTACACGTGCTTGTAAACACACTCATCCAAACACCATCATTTAGGAATTGTCTGTACACCATGACCTTGCTTGCTCTATATATTATTTACAAACAAGCACACACACACACACACACACATGCACACACACACACACACACACTGTGATGGTAGCCTATCTATTAAAGGTGGGTGTATTTATGCTTACAGAAAACTGGGGGAAATTGGAAAGGTTTGGAATGTGTTGTAATGGGTTAAGATTTACAGGAGCTGGCAGCTGCCCCCTTCACCACACTGATGGAGGAGGGATAAGGTTACAGACAGAAAAAAAGAGGGGAAAAAAGTCTAGGTCATTTTGACACGATTGTTTGGTGGGCTAGAGCCTGCAAAGACCCTCAGTAAAACTGTATAAGCTGGAAAATACTAGGGCTGGTACGTATGACAATATTATCATGGTTATATTTAAAGGTTTTGTACTATACACCAATTGCTAGACACAACCCTCAACTGTTTTACTGCAATTAAAAGTTACCTTTGTTATGCTGTCTGCAAAACAGACAGTATTTTTGTCTTATACAAGAAAGGAACTAGGCGAAGAACCTAAACATTAGATTAAATAAATAAGTACAAATAAATAAGCAACTTATTTACTTATATTGTACTTACCAGTATAGACGAATCGTCCGGGCGCTCCTTTGCAGAACTGCTTGGACTTGTAGGACAGAGTGACCTCCACGACCCCTGGGATGTGTCTGGGAGGCGTCTGCACTCGGATGGCATGGGGTGTAATTAACTGCCAGGGAACAGCAGACACAAACATTTAGCACCATGCCAGCTTTCCTTCACACACACTCTTCTATTCCACGCTAACCATGTTTTCTACTAAACTCAATTACTACTCAGATGCTAAATTATCCTGTCAGTGCTCCACGTTCTCAAAACTCAACAAACTGGCCCAGTTCAGGAAAAGCCACAGGGTGTGAAGCTGGATAAAATCACCACATGCCTCTCTGTGTCTTTATTTTGCTTCTTTTTTTTCCATCTTGCAGACATTTCACCCTTAATTGCTTGATTATTTTGCAAGAGCTCGCCGATCAGTGCAGAATGCAGTCAAAGCCCCAGTGGATACACTGCTGCTTAGCATGCTTGGTTGATCTGATTCCTTATCTATTCCTGTGATTAAGTTGGGGGGGATAAAGAAATAAACAAACACTGATTGGCTTTCAGGGGGGCTGAAAGAAATTTGTGTGAGGAGACAGCTTCATTAACATTAATTTAAAAACGCACCACCCTAAATCCTGGAGCTTGTAGTGACTTTAATCTGATTAGTGAGTAATCTACAGGAGTGTGTAACTGTTGTTTAATATTAATCTGACATAAAAATATAAAGGAACACCAATCAGACCAGTTACAATCTACAGACTATCCATTTTAGATTGGAGGCTCATATCATTATTGTCAAAATCTTTCTAGACACATATAATGTAATTTTTTTCCCCCAAATGTTTTAGGGTCAGTCCACTTTATACATTATTTATTTGCACACACTCAAAGCAGTGTATTTATTTTGTACAACATGGTAGTGTAAGCCTAGTGGTTCAAGTATGTTCGATTATGTGGGGGGGTTTGGGCTGAACAAGACCCTTAATGCTTAACTGCTATCACTGTATTTGCTCTGGATAAAGCAATTTTAAGTTGCACTGGATAAGGGCATTTGCCGAAAGTCATTACTGTAAATGCACTTACTATATGAGCTTGAATTAGAGAGAAATGAGAAATGATTTTGTGATGATAAGTAATACGTTTTATTAACTAATTTAATAAATCAATATGAGTTATTGCTCAGTCTATGATATCTGAAAGTGTTATAACTTAAAGAAGTGTCAGGTTATAAGCTGAATAGGCTCAATTTATTTAATTTTAGTATAGCATCAAAGTGCTTTGCTGCTGTGTTGTAATTAAACATGCTTAATAACACTTGTCATAAAGCATATATTTACAGGAATAACTACAGTAATAATTATATGATATCAGTTATCATAGCCTTACCCATTAACAATGTCATCATTAAAATTATAAAATTAAGTATGCAATAGGTACATGCACATATCTTAACTCGTTACAGCATTAAGCAGTTATTACATGCTTACTACATTGTTACTATACTGTTATAACAACAGGTCCAAGCATTATTGCTAAAACTAAGCAGTAATTGAAGCAGAGTTCAGGCCTTACCTCACTCCATACAAGCATTGTGCCAAACACGACCTGTAGTCCATCAAAGAAGTTATCCCCAATCAGAATGACCGTGGCTCCACCGGTGGTCCAGCCTTCACTGGGGCTAATCGCCTTTATGCACGGGGTAGCTGCTTATGACAGTACAGAAAATATCCCACTCAGGACCGTGGTATTTCACACATACACACACATAAACTGAAATATAGAACACACAAGCTGACTCCCTAATTGAGGGCATTACATAAAAAAAAAGTAAAATAATAAGTAAAATATATAAATTTTTATTAAAAAAAAGGCAAAACATGAATGATTTGGGCCACACAGAAACTAAAGGGCAGAGCTATATCAGTCTGCTCTGTTTTTAAAGCAGCTATTAAGAAGTGTTGTTCGTGGAGGGAGAAGCGAAAAAGCATGGCCATTATTAATGATTAAGACCAATGGACATACGAATCATCTAAGCCTGCTCTCACAAATCTACACAGTCAATACAGGGAGCTTTTAGCATTGAGCGTTTTACTCAACAGCATTCAAATGTATGTCCACAATAAAAACTAACCTTAGCAACAGAAGGTATTGATATTACTATAAATTTTGTTAAACATATTACGTGAATGATATGTAGACACCTTTTCTACTGATTGTTTTATTTATATTGATATAAATGTATTATTTTAATATATACTATAGTTAAGGGCAGGTTTTATAGATGTAATGAAAGATATGAAGTCATATTATAATGAGTAAGTAAAGTGATGTCATTTTAAATGATTTGTGGCTGAAAGGTATTTTACAGGACAGTTAAGCGTCTCTTGCGCATTATTGTCCAGGCTACAGAAAACATGAGGCCATTATGTCTCCTTCACACATCTACTTTAATGAGTAAAGATTAAAATAAAGAGAATATGAAACAGAAATTGATGTACGACACTCTAAGGTTCTGGACTTTTGAGGTGTCCTATATAAATATATATTCATCCCATCATTCAGTATTTATTTATTATTTGTTTATTAAGTGTTTTTTTCCTGGTCAGTTCCAGGCTAGATCCGAAACTAATCCTGACTGCGCTGCCTCTCTCTCACCCGCCCTCTCTCTCCATGTCTGTGGGCTAAGAGAGCCAGGCCGAGTTAATCACCATTAGGTATTGTTGTGTTGAACAGGCCAGACAAGGCACCTTTCTTTGTTTGCCTTAATGTTGGACTAGTGGAGGTTGTATTTGCTCATTCCTCTCACATCTCAGAGCAGCAGAGCACACACGCGCGCGCACACACACACACACACACACACACACACACACACACACACACACACACACACAGAAAAGGAGCTTGCCCTTAACTAAAGCTGTTGACTTCATGCTAATAAGTTCATACAAATTTTCATTTCTGAGGCTTGCGAGTGACATTTGCTTTTCTTAATTGCAGGCAGAGTGCTTGAAAGCGGATCAAGTCTCAGAAGACAGACGTGCTTCCTCAAAGGGACTGACCTTCATCAACACTTCCAATTATGGCGAATCATTCACCAAAAATTACAGTAAACAAATTTACTTTGTGTAGGTGAGCAGAAGGGAGGGACCAAGTGGGGCTTTGCATCTGCTGTGTATGTGTGTGTGTGTGCGTGAATATGTCTGTCTGCATATGGGTGTGTGATCTAAAAGCAGACTCACAGGAGGGGATGGCTAGCAGCTGCAGCCAAAGACCACCGCGCATAGCCTTGGAATTCGCAATGACCCCCACTTCACAGAGAGACCGCGAGTCGCCTTCTGCCTAGCTGCATTTGCATACACTTTCAATGCTCATGTAGTGGGGGAACATGTGTTCAATGGGAGGCGTGGCAAAGTGAATTACACAGCCTGTGTTAGCGATCTAATGCTATACGTGCACAATGTGGGCGAGCAGATGATGGAGAGTGAGGAGAGCAGACGTCGAGGCCAAGTTCAACACCACCAGGAAGAGAACGAGGAAAATCGTATTTTCAGGGGAGCACTTTTCAGCAGGGGATGCTAGTCAGGGTTTTGGAGCAGGGCCACATTTTAGTGTTTTGAATTCCTCCCAAAACATCTAGAAGACGCAATTTGCATTTCTTTTGTGGACATAAAATAAATAAAAAAATAAATAAAAGGTGCAGTGTTCCTAACTGAAGATACTTCTAGTGCTAGCATGTATGTGTGTTTGTTCACATGTGTACCGGCCTCCTGCTGTCTTTCCGTGTGAATTGTTTTCCTGGTGGGAAGCTCTAATCAGAGATGCGCCCTCTTCCATGGTAACATATCCAGCTCCGAAGTGTTTGTCACCTTCCTGCCTCTCCCACAACATTGAGACACTCAAACAGGTCCGTTCTTGCCTGATGCTGCCTCTCTTTGTTGAGCCGACGGCCAAACGTGCCGCAATAGTGTTGGGGATGGCCAGATGGCAAGCTGATCCGGGCGCTGATGGGATTAGAGCTCGTACCTTGTGTGTGTGTGTGCGCGCACGAGTGTGTGGATGTGTGTGTGTGTCGCCCATCTGGCCCCCTTTAACAGGCTACAGCCCTGCAGACGCGATCCGCTTGTCTTTATTGCATAAACCTAACAACATTACCGCCACTTGGTATGCAAATCGAGCTGGAACTGCAGGCCTTTCAAACACATGCAGCGAGAGAGAGGGAAAACCAAAGCTTTCATATAGTCTCTCTATCTTTTTGGGTGTTTAATGCTAAAGCATAACGACTGCAACCTTGTTTCTCTGTATATATGTTGTAGTTTATACTTTTTTATGCAGCAGGTGCACTTCTTGCTTCAGCCAATGATCTACATAGGGGGTTGTGTATGTAACTAAAAGAAAAAAATTGTGAACCCTTTGGAGTTTATAGGATAGTCAACAGGCCTTTCGACTGGCTGAGTTGTCTATACAGTCCACAGAATGTTCTCGTTTTGGTGTGGGGTTACATGGTGGACACATCATTCTTGCAAAAACTAGATTTATCTTTGTGTACATTTCTTAGAACACAAAGCACTTTAACAACCTCCAATCTCAAGAAGTACACGTAATTTCAAGAGGGGTTATTTATTTATTTATTTTTGTACAATTGGACGTGTTGTAGGATTAATTTGAGCTTGTTAGTTGTGTCTATGTGAGCACATGCATGTTGTGTTGTGTACATGATTAGTAATTGAGTGTTACCCCCAAATACTAGAAAATATATTGATTACTATTACTGTTCACTTTAAATGATTACAACTTCCATTCCATTTCTTTTTCAACTGCTTTATACTGGTCAGATTCACGGCTGTTCTGGTTCCACCAGGAAACATGGGGCGTAGGGCAGAAATTCCCTAGACAGGGAACCAATTCATTACTGGGCTTTGGCCTTCCTCCTCCTCAGACATAGCCAATTATGTCTGTGTAGAGATCTGGCCAGGCTATATTACTGATTCAAATCCAGATGCAGTGGTGGACTAGTGTAATAAACCGCTGCACCACCTAAAGGCAAACTAGGTTTATCTAGCCAAATATTAATAATATAATATTATAATATAATAAGAGTTTGACAACTGTTTTCTACAAGTGAATTAAAATGTTTAATTGAACTGGCCTTGTGACCTGTCCGGAGTGTTTTCTACCTTTCTCAGAGTGAATCGGACCTACTATGACTCTTAATAGAATAAAGAGGTAAAAGAGACACTAAATTAACAACTTGAATTGCATATGTGTTGTATTTGTTCTATTCAGTCATGTGAATGCAGTGCAGGTCATGTGATGGAAGCTTATCAGAGAAAACAATCTCTATATTCTATATAAGAATTACTTGAATCCGCGATTGTCTAGGTCGGACAGAGCAGCTGCGTGTACCGTGTTGGCATGTTTTTTGCAGGGGGGAGACAGAGTACTGCAGTCCACTGGGGCATCAGCAGGGGAATTACTTTTACTTGAAGATCAGAAGCCAGAGTAAATTCACTGTCCGGGAACATTAGCCCTTATTAGATGATTAGATAAGAGCGTTAGGGGAAGATGAGACTGTCTGTGTTACAGCAGCACCTCTCTCACTTCGTCTGCCTCGCTCTCCATCTCGTTTTTCCCGCTCTCACCACTTATCACTTCCAAGAATGGGTTTCTTATCTCAAATACCCTGTCTGGGCTTCAACCTGAGTGTGGATATGGATGGGATTATGGTTCGCGGTCGTACTCACCCAACACGTGTCAAAAGAGTGCTTGTTATCATCAATTGCTTTGGCATTAATGTTGAGAAGTCACAGTTCTAAAACACAAGCACTTTGGAGCAACTCTCTCGCTTCCTGTGTGTTTTTATTTCCAATGAAAAGTTGAACACGTCCGTGTAATAATTCTTAAAAATTAGCAGCTGTGATTATGGTGGGAGGCTGAACCCGAGGCCGAATGACAGTCATAAGTCCAGAGTTGGATCTCTTCCTTTGCTTTGGCATAACTGTTCCCAGTTCGCTCTTAAAGCCCCTTATTAGAAGGCTAGTGGCAATATCAGCTCGGCCCAAATTTGACGTCTGGGCCGGTTGAAATCCCAGGTAGCTAAGTGGTGCAAAAGGAAACGGGGTGTGTTATGTGTGTGCGGCAGTGCATAAGGACAAGGAGAGCTTTTAAAACCGCCAGGACTTTTTTTAAAGATGTCAAAACATCACTGAGACTCACGAAAAGACCAAATTGAAATAAAACAAATAAATATATAAACTCTGTGACTTAAATCACAGAAAATTGTCACATTGCCTCTTTTCAGACACTAAAATAAAAAAGATTTAAGGACAATTGTTTTGAAATAAAGAAACTTGAGATGGATTGGGGCAATAAAATAAAAAAGCAAACCCCACAAATGGGGTTTAAAGGCAAGTATAAGCTGGGTCTCTTTCTCTCCCTCTATCTATCTATCCCCAGGGACCTAGCAAGACAAGGGGAGAGGCTTCAACCTTCTTAATTGCTCTCCTAATTAAAGGCGGTTGCTAAGCAAAACACACCTACCATCAAACAGGAGCAGAAGAGAGACAAACAACACGTCATGGGGGCCAAACTGCTCCAGCGCTCAGGGCACCCATGCTTAATTAAGCTATTTTCATTTCTCGCCCTGTCATTAATAAACGAACAAATAAAAGTCTGAAAACCAAATAATTTAGTCTTCTTTGTCTTGCAGGAGTCAGAGGGTTACTGCAGTCTACTTTATTTATGCTCCCTAATTATCATATCAGCTCATATACTTAGCTGAATTAAAAAAGCAACAAATAATATGATTATTAGGATACAGGAGGAGACAGTTAACATGTAGATTATCTTATAATCAGTAGAATTAGAAGTTTAATTTTGTCTTTTTAAACCTCTTTGGATATGTATACCTAAAATAAAAAGTACACATTTTTGACTGATATGTAGCCCAATATCATTCATGAAAATAATATAATAAAATATAATATAAAACATAATAATAATAATAATAATAATAATAATAATAATAATAATAATAATAAATGAAGAAAGCAGGTAGCAACACAGTTAAATGAAAACTAATGTGGTTTCTACATGTTTCATGGCATCTACTGTAAGAACAAGAAGAAAGCTCACTAAAATAGCTACACTAGTCCACAGTCACTTCTACACTACACACTACTTTACACTACATGTAAAAAGATGCCCAAATTTGGGCAAATAGGAAGAAGAAAAGGAGAAGAAGAAGAATGGCTGAAGCGCTGCAAATTAGAAATTCATGTAAATGTGCCGTACCTTCAGAGGGGTCAAGGCGGCGAGCTCTGCGACCATGTTTAGAGTTGTTGTGGACGAACATGTTGTCCGAAACGGCCAACACGTGACCGTCCACGTTAACTGTCGTCGATATAACGACCTACAGAGAGGGTAGAGGTGGATCGTTATTGGTGTGCATTGTTAGTGGTTCAGTAGTAAAAACAACAGTAGTGTAATGTATGACCTGGATGGCGTATGATCAGCAGGAGTTTGGACACACACATACCTAAACATGCAGTATTCCACAGAAGACTTGGGATCGCACATACACTCTTTACACTGTTTGTTTTATTTTATCTAATTTTTCACCATGGCAAGAGAGCTTTATTTTGAATTCTGAAACATGTGGGTGCTCCACACCTTCCGCACATTAACCGCAGGCGGAATTCAGCATGCGCGCTGGCTGTTTATTTTGCTACAGGGTGGCAGGAATCTGGGTTGAGGGGGTCATTCATTTTAAGACCTTATGTGGTTTAACCTTGCAGTTCAGCTTATTAAGACAATAAATTACACCCTGGTAATCAGTTGGTTTCTCTGGTTTCTTAAATAACTCCTGTAGTCAGCAGCTAGTGGGAAGAAGGATCAGATTTTAGATGATGATTATTGATGACCTGGTGAGAAAAGTATGCAGCTTTTCAATATGTGGAATGAATTTTTAGAGAGCAGTTCATAAACATCGCTCAGTGCCATTACACACCCACGGGACACATTTGTCATTTAATATTTCATTATTTTTCCAAAAATTGAGTGCCTCCCCCTGCGTTACAGCTGTTTAATTAAGTTAAACAATATTTAACATTTGCTATTTTCAGAGCAGCAGGTCCGTATGTCAAAAAAAAGAGGTTTAAGCTCTATATAAAGACTTAATTTCTCATTTCTTAGCTACAATTAACCTCTGTCGGGACAGGGCCGCTTTTCCTGCTATTAAAGGATACACATTACAAGTGCTTCTTATATAAAGCACCATGTTTGAAAGGCCCCCATCAAAAACCTGCCACTCAAAGAGCCTGTTTTTGTTATATCTGGGTGCTTGGACAAACAACCACTACAATTAGAAATTAATCCACCACTTAGGTGAACAGAACAAGAGGCTCTCATCTGCTCTTAGAACCGTTAACAGTCACTCAAACACTGCCTGTGGGCCTCGCAGCTCTAATACCACCCATCTGCATTGATCTATTGATATATTGATTAGTTGTTGTTCCTCATTAGCAGCAGTGTGATTCAGTGAATTGTGTCCTTATAAAAAGAAGAAGTAACTCTTTAGTGAATTAGCAAGGTCACTGTTACCCCACAAGTGCTTGATCTGAGGTTTAGCATTTGAATGGGAATAAGCAGAGAACAGGGTGAATGGTAAGAGGAAAACAGACAGAGAGATCAAGAATAAACATTAGACTTGCATTACACCCCCCTCCTCTCTTATCCTTGCTGGCTCTGTATCTCTGAGAGGATGATGGATGGGCCATGCTCTGGCCCCCAGCTGCCCGACTGTGGGACGGTGAAAAGAGAGCATGACAGGGGAAGAGAGGAGCACCAGAAGTGCAACCCTTACACGGGATCTTTCCGGTTGCTACATGTGTGAAATTTATTCTAGAGATGGCATTTAGTTTAACACAGGGTCGTCAGGATAAGAGACAGGCGCTATGTTTAAAAGGACAACTGAGCTTTTTAAGCCTCGAACTCTGCTCGGGATAAAGAGGAGGACCTAGCTCGACTAGCCTGGGTTTAGACTGAGTCTTGATTGGCACCATATTGAAGATTAATCTTCTGGGCCTGGTTTTGTTGCTTGCCCAAGTTCTTGTAGCCACAGAAACTTGAATTAGTTTCCATTTGGGTGGACAGGGGCTACTGAGGACAATCTAATACCTGCTGTTTTATACTCTACCAATGTCCGAAAACATAGTACTGACTGGTAAAACCCAGGTTGGTTGATTCTGTGACAAGTTTATTTAAAATAATAAGAAATTAACATAATTTTCCCCAAAAGGAAGGAACCAAATCTTCCTATGACTTAATTATTGGCATAACAGGATCTGTTTTGAATATTCTTTAAGGTCAGAAGCCATCAGTACGACTCTCCTCTAACAGTTTTGCTGAGCCATCATCAAGCAATGAACCTGTAAAAAAAGGCCCTGATGCCCCGTTAAGACCAGTTAAACCTTCTGGGAGGAGAGGAGATTAGACAGAGACAGTGGGGGGATAGAGGGAGTCAGGTGAGCCATCAGTGGTGACGGATGTTTCTTTTGGTCACCACCAAGTCAAGAAGGACACTTCCTATCACTCTGGCTCTGACCTTCCGCTCTGGACACATGGATCAATATCATCGTGTTGGGCCCTCATCCACTCACCCTGCAGTGCGTGAAAAATGAAAGCTTCATCGCCGCTCACTGTTCAAGGCACTCTCTTCTTCCCGTTATATATCTTTATAACCTGGCTTCAGATATAAACTCATCAAAAGTGCTCTGTGAAACATTACTAATACACCTCAAGGTCACGGTGTAGTCATGTGAAATACTGTAGCTACCTGTGGAAAGGTTGCAGTAGTGGATCTTTGTTCTAGGGTAAATCCAGGGCTACAGAGATGACAAATGTACCTGGAGAAGGTGTTATGGTCCAAAAATCAGTGTTATAGTGGGTGTGTATTGGTCCATGTGCCATTTTTGGACACAAAGGATATACCAAAGATTCATAGTATGATTAATATTGATTAAAAACTGTTAATATAAATGTATATGCACATGAAACTAATTAATAAAAGAGGTTAAATGTATAGTTTTATACATACATGAAAGCTTATACTATAGATTTTAGAGTTTTCTCAAAGGCAATGTTACACCACACCAGTGCAATAGGACTATATCACAGTAGTGTGATTTATTAACATCATAATACATTTCGTTTTTCATTTTTAATATATAACAAATTATTGTTAACAAATATTATTTTTTTAGAAGAGTAATTTGTGGTACATATACACTGACCAGGCATAACATTATGACCACTGACCGGTGAAGTGAATAACACTGATTATCTCTTCATCATGGCACCAGTTAGTGGGTGGGATATATTAGACAGCAAGTGA
Source organism: Trichomycterus rosablanca (assembly GCF_030014385.1). NCBI lineage: Eukaryota > Metazoa > Chordata > Actinopteri > Siluriformes > Trichomycteridae > Trichomycterus > Trichomycterus rosablanca. Next base: position 17,293,728 of record NC_085997.1, on the reverse strand, counting down.
ACATTTTATCCTCAAAGTTGATGTGTTAGAAACAGGAAAATTGGGCAAGCATAAGGATTTGAGCGAGTTTGACGAGGGCCAAATTGTGATGGCTAGACGACTGGGTCAGAGCATCTCCAAAACTGCAGCTCTTGTGGGGTGTTCCCGGTCTGCAGTGGTCAGTATCTGTCAAAAGTGGTCCAAGGAAGGAACAGTGGTAAACCGGCGGCCAAGGCTCACTGATGCAAGTGGGAAGCGAAGGCTGGCCCGTGTGGACCGATCCAACAGACGAGCTACTGTAGCTCAAATTGCTGAAGAAGTTAATGCTGGTTCTGATAGAAAGGTGTCAGAAAACACAGTGTGTCTCAGTTGCAGGGCTGTTTTGGCAGCAAAAGGGGGACCAACACAATATTAGGAAGGTGGTCATGATGTTATGCCGGATCGGTGTATATGTGTGTATGTACTGTATATATGTGTATGTGATTAAAAAAATGCAGAGATAGTGGTTTATATGGTCCGAGTGGACTCAGAGCCATGGGGCAGGATGTTGTGCAGGTGAGTGCAGTGCATGTACAAAAGCTGAATCATCAAGTCTCTGGAGAGGAACTCTCCCACGCCATCTCTGGCTCCACATCCCTCCCATCCACCTGCTTTACCACTTTAGCTGCTATAATATATATCAGCAATTGTATGTGTGTGTGTGTGAGAGAGTGTCTAAAATTTACCTGGAACCTGCGCATGTCCCGCGGGTTGCCTGCATTCTTCAGGCAGTTCTGATTGCACTTGAGGAAGAATTTTAAAAAGAATCTGTAAGAGATCAGAGAAAGAAAAATCCACATCAGACAATCAATCCCGCTCTACACACTCTACAAACTTGCCCAAACTTACTGAGTACAGATCAATACCACAGAAAATAGATATGGACTTCACAGCACTTCCCAGCAGTAAAAGAAAAAAGAACAATCCCAAAGATTGTAAACCAAGCATCTTAAGTAAAGCTATAAGTTGTAAACTGAACGAACACCCAATGTCAAATCAACACAGCTGAATACAAAACACACACACACACACACACACACACACACACACCTGAACGATAATGATCGTCTGTGTTTTGTTCACAACCTCCCAGCGGATGTTTCTCCAAACTGTCTGTCTGTCTGTCTATCCGATGCATACAAATCCCACAATTCCCATTAGAACCCATCTGTCCACAAGATAGGCAAAGATTCTGCCCCTACCCACCACCCCCTCCGCCCCCTCCTCTCCATCCTGTAATTAAAGAGAGGCAAACGAGTGCACCTGAGCCCCTCTCATCATCAGGAGACACTCGAGCACTTAACAAGGTGAGAGCAGCCCACAAAAAACTTCCAGCTCGCTCTGACAATTAGAGTGAAGCCCGGCACCGGTACAGCAGTGCCCGGCAATTACAGCACAAATTACAACCCACCTAATCTGCTCCGCAAATGTCATGTGAGCGTGAGAGTCAAGGTGGGATCCCAATGGGCATCAACACTCTCACACACATTCACACTCGCTCATACATCTGCACCTAAGCCCAGTACGTCTGTTTGAATGGGTAAGTGTGGAACAAGTGGGTGCTCCCAACTTAAAGTCTGTTGAAAAGGTAGCCAAACTTATAAATTGTGGGTTTATATAACAGTACTGACTATATAATATGATATTCCATTTATGGCATAATTGCAGACAGTTTTATCTGGGGGGTTAAGGGTCTTGCTAACAGGCCCAACAGTGGCAACCTTGCAGTGGTAGAGCTTGAACCAGGGACCCTTCGATTACTAGTCCAGTAACTTGACCGCTGAGCTACCACTGCCCTCAATTTTATATTTATGTATATGAATATATATTTGAATGTGTATATATACGTATATATATATATAACGTGTATTTTTCTAATTGATTATTAGAGACACAGACATAGTGTATTTATTTATTTTTGGCCTTAAAACTTTGTCAGCATGGCATTTTTTAATGTCCATATGGGTTCCATGAGGTACTCCAGGTACCTTCCACCTTACTAAAACAAACAGCATGTGTATTAAATACTCTTAATTACCTATGAGCAAGAATGTATCATTGTGTTGCCTTATGATGCTCTGATTTACAAGACTTAAATCTTACAAGATTTAATCTTGGCTTGTCCCTGTGGTGAAATTACTAAAGAAATGATGCCCACCTGACACTGGTAGCATTTACATTTATGGCCGTTAGTGGACAAATTCAAAGCAAATTATAATAACTGGCAAGCAGTGGTGGGGCTTAAACCAGCAACCTACTCCAGTACCGTAATGACTGAGTCACCACTGTCCACGTGCATGCTTGTGTGAATACAGGGTTAGTCAAATAATGCTCACTTTCTATCCAGTGGTAGCTACCCTTACATATGGATGTCCATGTACACAAATATTTGCCTCTGCTTCCCTCTCAGATTCAGGTTAGACTGAAGCAGGCTGGGATGTCATGCATGGCCGATGTCATGCATTGCTGATTGTGTGCCGTGCAGAGTTAACACATGTAGAGCACGTGTTAAGCAAACAGGCGGGAGTCGGGGGCACTCGCCGGACGAGCTCTCCACGGCCGGGGCCATAAATCACAATGTGAAATGATACCTGTAACCCTGAGCACCTCTTCTCTTCCCGGGCCTCATCTGTTTACATTTTAGCCTTCCATCCTGACAGGCGACGAGAAAGTGTGTAAGATAGACAAATGGAGATAAAGATGGAGAAAGGACAGAGCGCAGCTAAAAAATGAAATAAAAAAAGCCAGCCTTGGCGGATGTCAGAAAATCTTTGTGGGCCGTCATCAATGAAACATAAATGCCATAATGGCGGACACAGTCAGGAGGAAGCGGTCATAGGGCTGTCTTGGAGACTGTAAAAATTTCCAGTTACTTCAGCTTTAATTGCAGGTGGTGTGCAGGGCACTGTGTTTGGATGTGTCACTCTGAGGATGAGTGTTATGGGCCGTAATTCCTGGACCCCGGTTCTTATTTCCCAAAAGGGTCGTAATGTTTCCACAGCAGGTATCAGGCCATATCTCGGCTGAAACATGGTCCTCATTCACTAGCGCTCTGTGCCAGACAGCAAACAAACAACCTGACAAACTCACAAATACACACACACACACAGACACACACTTTCATGAACTTCTCAGATTTAGAATTTGGCGGTAAAGAAAATAATTAAAATCTGCCATTCTGAACAGAAGACGGGATATCATAAAAATAAAGGGAGAAGAGCCAGAGGCAGTTCATAAACCATCAACACAAACCCAAACACACTGTATGAAGCAAAATAATTCTTGTCACTGTAAAAATCCGAAGAAAAAAATCACTATAGCCAAATTTTGAATGGTTTCAACTAGTCCTGCATGCAGAGTAATACATAAGTATATTTATAATTAAAGTAAAATAGTAAAAAGTAATAATGACTACACTAAAATGGTGGTGCAGTTGGTTGCACTGTCACCTCACAGCAAAAGGGGAAAGGGCCTGGGTTCTATTCCCCAGCTGGGCAGACATGGTCCTTTTTGCGTGCAGTTTTGTGTGCTCCGGTTTCCTCACACAATATATGGCTGGGATATAATAATGAACATTTTATCCATCCTCATAGTTGATGTGTTAGAAGCAGGAAAAATGGGGAAATGGGCAAGCGTAAGGCAAGTTTGACGAGGGCCAAATTGTGATGGCTAGATGACTGGGTCAGGGCATCTCCAAAACTGCAGCTCTTGTGGGGTGTTCTCGGTCTGCAGTGGTCAGTATCTATTAAAGGTTGTCCAAGGAAGGAACAGTGGCAGGCCAGTGGCAGGGTCATGGGCGGCCAAGGCTCACTGATGAACGTGGGGAGCGAAGGCTGGCCCTTGTGGTCCGATCCAACAGACGAGCTACTGTAGCTCAAATTGCTCAAGAACATAATGCTAGTTTTGATAGAAAGGTGTCAGAATACACAGTGCATCGCAGTTTGTTGCATATGGGGCTGCATAGCTGCAGACCAGTCAGTGAGGAAGGTGGTCATAATGTTATGCCTGATTGGTGTAGTAGATATACATTTAGATGTATTTAGATATACATCTACTGGCATGTTTTTTGGGTGAATGGAGGACACTGCTATACCAGGAGGAAACCCACCAGAACAGTGACTGAAGGAGAGGTTCATATAATTTCTGTGTGTATTACCACAAAGCGTTTAAACTGGTGTATTTAAACACACACCGCCACACACAATAGTTGCTCATTAGGGTTTGTACAATGACTGCATGTTTGCCTGGGTCTGTTCTCAGTAGTTGATTAAGCAAAGCTGCTGCGCTATCTAATGAAAATCATCTCGGGCCTCAGTCCGCAACTCCGCCGTAATATTGGCTGAATTAGGAGCTATTTCAATTCTACATGGGGATTGAGGAAATTGCTCCTTTGTGAGCGGGAGAGCAATTATGACCTCACGTTGCTTGCTTTCTCTGGCGTGCTCTTTTTTTCTCTTTCTAAACGAACGCAGAAGTTTGCAAGCATCGGAAACAAAGGAGGCCGTTAAACTGTAATTTAATGGAATATCGAGGAGTCGGACGCATTAGAGGCTGGCAACGGAGAGAGCAGGGGTGGGGAGGAGAAAAATTAACCGCAATTAGGTTTGATTAAAGCTATCCTTCTCAATAATCAGCGTTTGTGACAGGACAAGGGGCCCTGGTGGCCCTCAGATGGCAGCGAGGCGTCAGGCAATATTAAGGCCAATAAAAGGGATATTAGCATGGCTAATTACAACACGGGCTAAAGCGCGAGCAAAGGGCCACTGTGTATTGTTATGCGCAAAATAATTGGACAAGGCAGTTATCAATTACGAGAGAAGCTATTTGGGTTTGTCAGAGAGAGAGAAAAGCAGAACAGACACGTTTAATTTCACGTTCGAGGCCTGTGTAATGCCAGCTTTCGCCCTCCGTCTCTCTTCTTTACACTTCTATATTATTAGACACTTGTCTTCACTTTTATCTCCGGTCACAACTACAGAGAGGACAAATCAGTAATAAAAACGATCAGGCCGGCCAGTGCTGGGTAATTAATACAACTTTTCTTGCTGCTCTCTCTCTGACCAGAGGGGCCGAATCATTATGAAGTGATTAGTGACACGGCTGAAGCGGCTGAGAGAGAAAGAGACTGAGAGGATCTTGTCATTTGAAAGGACTTTGGCTTCACAGGGTTGAGGTAATTGAGGGGGAAAAAAGAGGAACCCTTACTCACTCCAGCTCTGTTGCAAGGGGCTCTTATCTTAACCAATACCATTAACGGATCGTTTTCCTGCTCGGATTCAAAGAACAACTGAATTTCAGGGTTTTATTCTGATATTCCGATATACTATATGGGCAAAGGTGTTGGGGCACACTTTCTAATACATACACTGATTAGCCATAACATTAAAATCACCTTGTTTCTACACACACTGTCCATTTTACCAGCTTCACTTACCATAATTGTACAGTAGAACTACAAAGTGCTTCTATATGGTAAGTGGAGCTGATAAAATGGACAGTGAGTGTAGAAACAAGGTGGTTTTATTGTTATGGCTGATCAGTGTATATGTTATTATATGCTTCCAACTTTGCAGCAACAGTTTAGGGAAGGTCCTTTCAGATTCCAGCATGAGAGTGGTCTTTAAAGACATGAAAAAAAGCTTAGATTAAAGAAACTCCAGTGGCCTGCACAGAGTCCTGACCTCACCCAGCTTTGGGATAAACTGGAACATCAATTGAGACTTAAGGCCCGACACTGAACTGGTGTTCCAGAAAGGTTTTTCTACCTCTATCATAACAAAGAATGAGAATGATGGTCCATCCCACCAGTACAGTTTGACATTATGACAAAGCACATTATAAATGTAATGTTTGTGCTGGCCCAACTCCTTACGATGACGATTTAGTCTGTCGCCAAATAAATCAAAATTCCTGACCCTGTATGCTGTAAAGTACTGTATATTATTGATTTGCCGTGTCTGCAGTGTACTTTTAAGTTGTAATACTGCTGTGTAGAAACCAGAGGCTGCAAAAAATGGCTGCTTTTCTTTTTCTGCTTTTCCCCAAGACTGATGAGTGCATGCATAGGGCGGTAAAGAAATACAATGGCAGATGGGTGTTTGTGTGTGTGTGTGCCAGCGGTCAGTATGGACACTAATTGCTGGTGTGGCGTTAAGAGGCAGGGCCACAGCTGTGGATCTGTACTCAGTATTGATCACCAAGCAATTCTAGCCGATCAAACTCAACTAGCCAGACAAAACGCACACACATACACACGTGCATACATACACAGACCTGTAGTTCTGAATACACATAACTACATTTTGCTGACTCTCTTTCCCCTAGTATCTATAATGCCCTGGACAATAAAGATATTATTTAAAAAAAAAATGCTGTAGGGTTCATCGTCATTGTCAGATACCATCCACCATGCCACACCCCATTCCCCTTAAATTTTCATTCTCTGTTTTGTGTTGATGAGCTAATAATAATAAACTATATAAATATCACAGCTTATTTCATAGTTTAGGATTTACTGAGTATTGTAATACCATGATAATTGTAATTTGCACCAAACATTTATTTCTGGCATATAATAAAGCCTATTTTGTGCCTATTTTATTGTTTATTTATTTATATATTTTATTCTTTTTGTTTGCACCCATGTGTGTTTCCTTTAGTGTGTGTGTGTCGTGACATCATGGCTGAAGTTATAAGCGTTTTCTACAGGAACCAGATGGCCCATTGTGAGCTGTCTGTCTTTCCTTCTTTCTTTTCTCACTCCCACTTTTCAGGCTCTCACCCTCCTGTGTGCCCCAGAAGGGCGTCGCTCCCGGTGGCAGTGCTGCAGGCTTTTAATACACCCGTTCATTCCCACCTAACCCATACAGAGTAAACAACACCCTCTTGAAGGGGAGGGAATGTCTGTGCCCTTTGCAGACAGCCCAGCAACCACACACCACTAATTCACATCATATTTATTTATTTATTTATTTATTTATTTATTTATTTATTTATTTATTTATTTATTTATTTATTTATTTATTTATTTATTTATTTTTAAATCATTCTTTGTTTATTATTATTATTATTATTATTTACTTATCTTTCTTTGTTTATTGTTATTATTATTATTATTATTATTATTATTTAGTTATCTTTTTTGTTTATTATTATTATTATTTTATTATTATTATTATTTACTTATCTTTATTTGTTTATTATTATTTTTATTTAATATATTTATTTATTCATTTATTAATTTTATTTATTCTTTTTTTTTCTTTTTTTTTTGTGATTCCAGGGACTACCCAGAATCAATGGGTGCGTACTAAAGGAGAGGGTACCAGTCCATTTCAGATAATTACTTAATCACCCATGCTCTCACTGATCAGATTTGTTTTGCTGATGTTTATCATATGATCAGCTTATTTAAAAAAATGTATGTGTTGTTGATGCTTACATACATTCGTCAGCACACAAGTGTGTGTGCGCTCCTAAGAGGCTCTGCTAAGAATACCATGCTAACATGAGTTGCATCAAGTGTGTATTAGTCTGTGTGTTTGTGTGTGTGTGTGTGTGTGTGTGTTTGTTAGAGCAAGCCTCAGGCAAAATAGTACTTTACCTGAACAAGACTGGAATACAACCATCGCCATTGCTGTGTCCTCCTCCTTCTCTTCTGTCCCTCTCTTCTCTTTTTCTCTCACTCCTAATGTGGAACATGCCTTTGACATCATTCCCCGAGCGCATCACTGGCCCTGTCAATCAGCAGCCATTTTGTCTTTGACTGTGGCCTCATTAAATCTCTCCCTCCATCACCCCTCCTCCACAGTCTCATCCCTCGCTCCATCTCTCTCTCTCTCTCCTCCATCGCTCCACACCTCCACTCTCACTCTCTTTCTCTCTGGCTCTGTGTTTACCTGAGAGCTGATCACAGTGTGTATACTCCATCACAGAAGTCCTGCCGAGATCTCTCCAGCTGACTTATTGCCTGCGCTCTGGGGGGTCACACGCTCCCTAGTTTCCCCCCCCCTCTGTCCTGCCTTGTTCATAGAGCAGTTTAGCACGGGGGCTTTTATGAAGAGTCATTGTTGTAAATCCGGTCCTCCTCCCTCCTACCCCCTATCGTTCTCTCTGTCCCTCAGACGGCACTTTGAAGTGGGCGACATCAGCTCGAGTTTCCCTCGGAGTTGATGCAGGGGATCTACCGGGCCACACATGGCCTGAGGTGCCAGTGCCTACTGCCTCACAGCTGACATAGCAAAAAACAGGCTAAATATGCTGCCCATTTGCCCACGTCAAGTAAAAATCAAACAAGTGCAAGTGATGCTTTTGATTTTGATTTGTTCAGGTTTTTACAAATAAGTAAGCATGCCTCAAACTGTAGCCTGATTTTATGTTTAATCATCACACAATCTTGAGAGAATGCCTCTTACAACTTGAAAATGTCCAGTGCCATGTGTTGATGTGATTTGATTTTGTTTCAGCAGCAATGTGAAGTATGGGATTAAAGAAAAATGTGATAAAAAGGTGAAAAAGAGTTAAATCATATTTATTTAATATTTATTTAATCATAATAAATATTTAAAAAGTATATATTTATTTGTACTTTTATTAATTTTATTTATTTATTTATTTATTTATTCGTTATTATTATTATTTTTTTATTTTTTTTATTTTCCCAGAGCCTACCCAGAATCAATGAGTATCAGAGCATACCCAGACAGGACAGAATACCAACACATTTCACTCACCTATGCTCTCATTTGGGTTAGTTTGACTGATCAGATCAGTTTAGCTGATCTTTATCATGTGATCAGCTATTTAAATTAATTTTTTTAATTAATTATTAAATTCATTTATTTTGTCAGCTTCTACATGCACCCAAAATGCAATATCATGGGGAATGTGGCTGGGTTTATGTTCACTTTTATATACCTAAAGTGTTCCTGTACTTAAACTACTTACAGCTCATAAATGTCTTACAAATGTGGAACACAGAGCAATTAAAAACACAATTCATATAAAAAAATTCTAACAATGTAAAGTACATCAGGTGGTTCCAGCATAACACGGCTAGATAGAAGTAACGCTTTTTATTACTGTATTTATTATAAATTCTAATCTCACTTTCCACTAATTTTCCCCTCACCTCATTCACTTTCCTTTTCATCTATCCTCCTCCTCCTCTATCGTCTCTCTGTTCCCTCTCTCCTCTTCCATTTTAACATTCATACGATAACAGATTCTTTTAAGATGGCCCTAATTAAGGACTGTCATCTTTGCCGATTTTAATAATTAATTAAAGATGGGAAGAAGGGGAAGAAAAAAATACATCTCAAATCAGGCCAGAGCAAGGCAGAGGCTATGCACACACACACACACACACACACACACACACACACACACACACATGCTAATGTGTGACCTGCCTGAAGCCAGGCCTGTGTGTTCTGGGAGATGCTGATTAAAACATATTAAAACATTATAAATGATTAATGTGGGTCCAGTTCTGAGTGGCAATTATTGGTTTTAACACAGGTTACTGAGCTTAATGACTGGGGCTTCACCTCTATGTCACTAATACCACATATCAAACAGAGAGAGAGCAAGAGGAAAGCCAAACATGGTAAAGCCATATATTTACACACTTATAGTGTGGGTGAATATGGACTAAGGCAGAGTATTAATAATTATTGAGTGCATGAGATTTATTTATTTTAAGTGCATTACATTAATAAGATGATATGATTTACTATGAATTGCATAGAATTACATTTGATTATGGATAGATTAGATGAAGTTTGTTTTTAATATGTATTTGAAATACATGTGATATTCTGCTCAGTATGTTGCTTAGGGATCTTGTCATTCTGACCCTACAGAAAACATTTCAGGACCATGTATTGTCACATGTCAGTGATTCTGTGTGTTCGCATTGCAGCCATAAGTGCAAGAATACATCCTGGACAGAATGCTAATCCATTGCAGGGCAACACAGAGAGAGAGGCTAAAAAGGGTCACTTGGCCAGCAATACTCAATGGTCAAGGTGAGGAGGGAGAATAGGGGAGCAGAAGAGGCCCCGGATGAGAGATATAGAGAAAGAGAATTAGAGAGAGGGATGACAAATGAAGAGAAACTGGATTAGAAGTGTCAGTGTCCACAGGTGACGTGAGTGCCATATTTTGTGCACCAATAATGCGACTGGCAGCAGAGATCCTTGTTTCTGATTCATCTAGTGCCGTATGGCAGAGCTTTGTCAGTCCGTGCGCGATATAAATTATTCAGACTGAGAGATGGCAATTACAGAGCCCTGCACAACCAAAATGAATATTTTATGAGGACTAAAACTGCTCTGGAATGAATCACACACACATATACACACACACACGGTTAGTGTGCGTACACATGGAAGGGCTAGAGGCCGTGCCTGCTTTCATATTGTTGACTGAAATCTACAGAAGCCTAATAAGCAAATATATTGCAGGTTAACACCAACACTGCTCTGCTGTACGTGGATCAAACTACACTCCACCCGCATCCTGTCCGACTCTAGAAGAGGCTGCCACACAGAACTCGCCACTGTAATTGTTTTATATCCGCACATTTATTTCCTACCGCTTATATCTTTCACCAAAAGTGCAAAAACATAACAATAGCGGATTATTTCAAACTCCTGGCTGTTTTCTTACCTCAATCGTAACCTTTTTTATAACTAAAATGGAATACATTTCCTTTTGACCCCATGAATATGCTCCCATGGCCTGCCAAAAAGCGAGTGAGAGGATGAGAGTGAACATATAAAAAGAGCACACACACACACACACACACACACACACAGTAAAAAGCTAATGGAAGCGGATTAGCCCAGAAGACTGCCTGCTTGCCCAAAGCATCGTCTGATAAAGGTTTTGTCTGTTAGGTTTCCTGCAAAAGGTTCAGCTTTATAATGCTAAAACAAAAAATAACATTGTTCGTGGGGCTCGCAGAAGCAAGGCGGTCTGTGTGAATAGGTATTGTGTAGGCCCGGAGAGTGATACCTTAGCTTTTGTGCTCCTGGAGCAGGTCAGGGCTATGACATCAGAGCCACACAAGCAGGCCTCTGTGCATACAAGTCAGAGAGGATTTCCATCGCGGTGGGAAAATGCGTCAGGAGAGGGTTTTTTATCTTAACGCACACGCACAAGGACGCACACACATGCAGATGTAGAAATGGACACTAACAATGTTGAACTGGTAAGCAAACGCCAGTAGAACTGAATATGCAGGTACAAATTGTATACTGTAAAAATGTAACCTTACTGTTATTGTTGTGTTTTAACTAGCTAGAAAACCTGAAAGCTTAATATTGTGATATACATCATGTATCTTTATAGTATCTTACCATGTATTTATTGTCTACCAATTGTGACATCATAATAAGTGGTCACAATGTCACAATACAAAAAGCTATCTAACTGTGTGTCTTCAATCATTCCAATCAAAATCTTGATAATGATCTGATCTAATGTACTATTCTGATAATTTTGTCACTGTTCCTCCACCTTGTCCACTCAAACAGTTGTTTTCTGATATCAAAATACATTCATATACAAGATGAGCAATACACACAGATTAGATTTGATTGTACTTTAGTTAGGACACATTAAATATATAATAACTCATGCTTCAGACTAGGTACAACAAGTGCTATAAAGGCATAACAAAGAGAAAAAGACATAAAAAGAGAGTCACAGAGAGACAGCCCCATAGTGAAACCCTCTCTTAGTAGTAGGATCTGTCGGCTGATGTACAGTGAACATGCGACAGTGAGACAAATGCAAAGGAAGACATGTCTTCCAAAGCCAGCTCTTTCCTGTTGCCTATTTCCCCTGCATAACTGACACCAGTGCTTTGCCTCGCCTGTCTGAGACATTTCAGCTTTCAAAGAGGGTTATCTACAAATAATAAGGATGTTCTAGCTCGCAGAGTCGACATGCAAGTGCCATTCAGAACACAGAGTGGAGAAGGCACACGAAGGGAGGAAAACGTATCCGTGGAGAAAACTGAGAGATGTCAGGTTAATTTTGCAAGAAAGAGGAAAGGATGCTAGAAGACAGCATTAGTCTGGGCTGGCGCTGTTGTATGTACACGAGTGTGTCAGCATACATGGAGATGGGCTGCTCGAGGGAGGCTCAAGGACTGAGGCATGGTTCGGGGAGATGATCTGGTGGTTATTAAAGCAGCTCATGCTTGTTTTGTGGTTTACAGCCGTAAGCCTGAGGGAGAAAGGTTTTTCCACAGGAGAAACTTCATTGTCTCCCACTAGAGGGCTTAGACATAGTGTTAGTGTTTATTTAAAAATAGAACACAACAACTAGTATTGATAAATGATTTATGTTATATTGTGGCAGGTACATGTAAAAACTGGTCAATGGACACAGTAGACAACCACTTTGCTCTTGTGTCTATAAATGAGTATCAGGCTGTTCTGATCATTAAAAGCCATGATTCATAAGGGCTGATGGTAAAAGATCCCACTCATTAGAGCATCAGAGACTGTCATTGGGGTAAAAATCTAAATCCTGTTACCTATGTACAATAGTGGGGTTCCACCCTGAGCAGACGTATCTCCGCGGAGGAACAGACCTCATTAATTGCTGCTGTAAATGGGGGATCCAGAGTGGGGGGCAAGATTCAATACAAAAGTATTTATCCCTTCTCTTGTTCTCATAGCAGGGTTAGCCATTCCCAACCCATAAGGCACCAGGCACCGAGCAGCCTGGATAATGAAAATTTCTTCAAGTATAAAATCCTTAATCAAAATGCTGCTGGTGTCATCTTGCGCCGGTAGAGGATCGCGCCTTAAATTAATATACAACAGAACCTTTGGCTAAATTAACATGCCCTCATTTGCCATGTGATTCCCCAGGCCAGGCATCAGATGGAGAGATGAGCACAGACAGAGACAGGGAGAGGAACAAGATGTTGCTTCACCCCCCAGCCACAAGCTCTCAAACACACTCGGAGCGATACAGCGTATGAAAAAAAGCATATTAATAAATAAAAAATGCTAACAAGCCAGGGGAAAAAATAAACCTTGTAATTGAGTGTCGTTCTAATGATTCACATTGAGATGACAAAAAAAGCCAATTATTCGGGCCATTTTTCGGCCTGTTTAGAGCCTGGATTTGTTGATGCGCAGGCACCGGCGCTTATCCCTGGTGGGTATTAGTGAACTCTGAGAAACGACGGTTTCAGCAAAAACATCACAGCTGAATGCAGATATTCTCCAGATATACCCGCCTAATTACCTCAGGGACCAAACATATCATATGGCTTTATATTTCACCCTAATGCACACATCTGGGCGGGCCAGCACGACTTACAAATGCTGACAAGCTTGTATCTAGCAAACGCAACCAGGCTTTGATATTTGATCGCTTGCATTGTGAATGAAATAGCCAGGGACGAATAGTAACAGAATAGTTACATGTATTCATCTTTATAAGCACTTCATCTTAATCAGAGTTTGGTAACACCCAGAAACACTGGGCCCAAGTCTAGACTTACTTATTCACTTACTCGCTCATTTACCCAGACCTGGGGCTGCTGGCAGTGACCGATCCACCTTGTACATGTTTTGGGAGGTAGGACTACACAAGAATGCCAATATGTCAAATTTCTATTAGACAGTGACTAAAGACAGGGATCGAACCCAGGTAACCAGGTGTTGTGCAGCATCCATGCTACTTTCTGTGCCATTTTGCTGCCATTTCTATGCCTTAAAATTTTATACATAATATAGACATACTGTATGTTTAAAAATATATATAAATCCAAAATAATCATACTGTTTTATACCATATGCAAACTTGCTTTAAACAAGGTCAGATTTGTATTTTAATGTAGATTTGTGCTATTCTAAACTGTCTGCTTTTTGCTGCTTTTTATGTGTACTGTAATGTAATACATTACTGTATACAATTCCCATATTATATTCCATATTCAGACATTAATACTCCTTCAGATAATCTTTTTCCAGCATGGAAATAACACTTGTGAGGACAGGCTGGTGATACATGACCACTCTGACACCTTTGGGAGTCTCCTTAGCTTTTAACAATCAGTTCTGTTCCGCTGAGCAGGCCTATCTGAATACATCCACGGGTATTTAGTAGACAGACAGTTATCAGCTTATCTAATAGTAAATATAAATTGTTGCATTCAGCCTCCTTGTTTTGACAAATCTCCGGTGTGGTTGGAGCATCGGTCCCAACAGGCTAGGCATCAGCTTTTCTCCTAACCACAGGAGAACTCTCAATTTACCTCTGTCTTCCTCGCTCTCTCCGCGAGCCCCATCTGCATGCGCCCAGATTAAACATTCAATTTGCTACCTGATAGGCCACAAGGTCCGCCACTTACCATACAAATGAAAAAAGTGTCACTGTCACCCCCCTCCCCGGTCTCCCCTGACCCTGCGCTGTACTAGTCTAATAATCCTGTAATATTTACTTCAGG
>NC_085997.1:17224231-17274231 GCF_030014385.1 Trichomycterus rosablanca | reverse complement strand
GTTTATTTACTCATTCATTCATTCATTTATTCATTCATTATTTTTATTTTTTTTTATTTTACCAATTGTTTAATCTTGATCAGGCAGAAATGGAAACAGATAGAAAGGATGTAGGGCATCACACCCACTTTACCTAATTCATATTTCAGGAAATGGGAGAAAACCAGTATACTTAAAGAAGCCCGTCATCCATGTAAAACCCTGATTTCATCATGAATAACTCCTCATCATTTAATTAATTTAATAATGCCTTTCAGAATCTATAAACGAAAAGAAGGGGGGGGGGGGGGGGGGGGCATTAATTAGTTCCAAACTGTTCGCGCAACAGTTCTTGCTCCTGTCAACACACAGGTCACTGGCATCCAAACACGGCTGAGGGCTCCCGCCAATCACAGTGCGAGTCATTGATGACTACTTCCTTCTGCATGCCTGCCAACCCTTGGTCTGTAAGAAAAAGTTTTTGATTGATCTTTTTATTCCTCTCTCCCCTCGTCTTGTCTTCTCTCATCTCTTAGTGTTGGCAGCTCAACCAAGCAGGCCGTGTTTTACTTTCTTATGCTTAATTGCTAATAAGGTTTACTCCGACAGAGCGGCAGACACTAGATGGGCGCTAAATTGGCCTTATCATCCAGTGCCTCAGACTCAGAGGAGCCCTCCATCTCTCTCTCTCTCTCTTTTTTTTCTTTTTCTGGTGTTGGGCTGATGGTTCCTGCTGATTGTAGGACTGTACATGGCGAGAGTGGATTAGTTTTCATGTGTTGCTTTAAGCTCGTCACTAGTAAGTGGTGTAAAATGTAGTGTGTGTGCAAGTGTGATTATTAGGGTTTAGCACACTTGGTAGCCCAGAAAAGTCTTTACAAATCAAACAGGTGTAGTTTAGTGTATTTATTAATCTGATAGATAAACAAACACAATTTGATATACTGATATGCTATATTGTTGTATTTCATACTAATAAAGATACAACAGTATGAAGATGGAATTATGAAGATAAATTATGACCTGTTGTTAATTATTAGTTTATAGCATTGATGACAATAATAATAATAATAATAATAATAATAATAAAAATAATAATAACAACAATAATAATTAATATTATTATTAATAATAATAATAACAATAACAATAATAATAATAATAATAATAATAATAATAACAATAATAATAATAATAATAATAATAATAATAATAACAATATGATAATAATAATAATAATAATAATAATAATAATAATAATTAAAGATGAAATTTTAGGAAATTAATTAAATTTTATTTAAATGTATGTATTTATTTATTTATTTTTATGTGTTTTTGTGTTTATTTACTCATTCATTCATTCATTTATTCATTCATTATTTTTATTTTTTTTTATTTTACCAATTGTTTAATCTTGATCAGGCAGAAATGGAAACAGATAGAAAGGATGTAGGGCATCACACCCACTTTACCTAATTCATATTTCAGGAAATGGGAGAAAACCAGTATACTTAAAGAAGCCCACATGGACATGGACGGAACTTACTAAACTTTTCAGGGAGGGTTGAATTATTGAATCCAGGTCTCCAGGATCCATAGTGTGGCACCCACTATTCCAGCTTTATTTCTATTTATTTATCTTTATGATGTCTAGCTTGTCTAGCCCCACCCAGTTTTAGTGCCAGAACAGTGTGTGTGTGTGTGGGGGGGGGGGGGGTTGGGCTGTTGAGAGCGAGAAGGCCAGTAATTGGTGATAATGTACATTAGTAAAGAGGGTCTCTGAAATGTGAGATGTTATCTGCACAGAGAGACAGAACATCACAGAGGAGTAGATTAAAGAGTCCAAATAGCTGGAGGAGAGCCTAAACGCACATACACCATACACCATACACCAAACACTTACCACTAGTCAGTGGCGTTAAATGCTACACATGAATAATAATCCACTCCGGTTGCTGTCCATCCATGTTGTTTTACCTACTTATACAAGCACACAGCACATCCTGCCTGCTCATGATTCCATCCAGCTTTATTTTTTTAAACACCCACACACACAAGGTTTGCATACTGGGTGACCATGCTATGAAATGCATAACACAAATATTTTTCTTCATCTAAACCATTGAAAAATCTAGCTGACTTCAGAGTTTGTCAATATCGGCGGAGGTAATTAAGTGTTTTGAGTGAATGTGTGATGCGGGACTGGGTAATGGCATCATTTGGAGGCCAGTCACAGATGCGGCGTGTGGAGCCGAGCTGTAATTAGCAAGAAATGCTGTACAGGTTTTCCACTAATTAGCAAATTATGCTGAAAATAGCATCAAGCTAATTAACAGTTATTATGGCATTTTTGAAAGTATGACTTTAATTAGCAAAGTCCTGACGCATGCAATTTCAAACTTGTCCAGGAAAAACACGGGACATGATCAAGAAGCCACGCCGATGATTAAGATGAAGTCGAGAGAGAGACTGAGAGAGAGAGAGAGAGAGAGAGAGAGGGGAAGGAAGGGAGAGAGAGGATCTTTATGATGGGACTGAATCTCCATCTAAATGAAGGTAAAATTAGGGCAGGTTTTATGCATGTGCATGTATGTGTATCGCTGCCAAAAGGTGGGCGTAGCATCCTGCTGGATGTCAGGTGGCTGTGTTGCCCCCCTCCAACCCAAGCTCAGCTGCTCAGTAGCGCTCACTTATTCTCCCCCACTGCACAATAACACACATCCATCCAGTCAAGCCAAGATACCACACACATACTGCCATGGTATGCCAGGCCAAAACCAGTCAATACATGTCTGGTCAATACATGCATTACATACAATACTGGTTAATATGGATATGTACTGTGGAAGGGTGGCCATCCATTGCAGGATATTAGAGACTCACCCAGTCACATGGGTGGAAGGAAGGATTTAGCCCAGGTTTGTAGGACTGGCTGCACCACCCATACTATATGCTACACCACCATGTGGCCCTGGTCAGAGCTGGCCAAGCAGGGCACCAGTGCATCACTGGTCATCACACATTTAGCCATCCACTTACACATACACATCTGGTGGCACTTTAGAGTAGCCAGTCCAACTTTTACATGTATGAAAGGTAAAATAATACATATAAGCACCCAAAGAATACCCTCAAAGACACAGTGAGAACATCCCACATAGACGATGGCCGCAGGTAAAGATCAAATCTAGGTCCTCTGGACCCTGCTGTTGTGTGGCAACCAAAATGATAATTTGGGAAGATTTGGGTTGGTCTAAAAGGTGAGAACAATTAGGCAGACATCCATCAGCTGAACCTCATCTTACTTCCTTTTTTTTCCCTCCCGTTTGCACTCCAACATTCCTCTCCAACTGTCTCCCCAAACTGGACCGGCTCCACACTTCCCTCCCTCTCTTCTACCCTCCCTTCATTCCCCACTGTTCTCTCCGCTTTCCCCCGCTCCCGCTGGTACCCACTTTGCCCTCTCCGCATGTCGCTGGCACAGTCCACCCAGACCATGATGGGAAGGAAACCACACGAACCTGCCCTCGGATCTCCTCATGCCATCCATCCCTCCTGTCCTTCATGCTTGCGCTAGGAGAGACAAGGGGGAGGAGCGAGGGAGGAAAGGGGTGCCGAGCCAAGTTGTGACACTGCCACATATGGCCTCCTCCATCACTCTGGCTAATCAAGCAGCAAGCAGAAGCGCAGGCGCTCTAATTGCCAGGCACCTCGGCCGGCACTCAGAAATGATATGGACCTGGCCAGGGAGACAAAAGAATGCACAATTGTCTGTCCGTTTAATAAGGGTTGTTGTTGGGAAATAGGACTAAAAAAATGGCAAAATTGATTTTCAATACCCCTAAATGTAGTGCCACGTTATTATTATTATTATTATTATTATTATTATTATTGTTGTTGTTGTTGTTGTTGTTGTAGCTGATCTCATTCATTTGCGGGTGCATTTCATTATATTTCATGCAGGCAAACTTAATTACAGTTTGTCTGAAGTCAACAAACGTCGTCAACAACTGTTTGTTTGTTTATTAGGATTTTAACGTCATGTTTTACACTTTGGTTACATTCATGACAGAAACGGTAGTTACTCATTACACAAGATTCATCAGTTCACAAGGTTATATCAAACACAGTCATGGAACATTTAGTGTCTCCAATTTACCTCACTTGCATGTCTTTGGACTGTGGGAGGAAACCGGAGCACCCGGAGGGAACCCACGCGGACACGGGGAGAACATGCAAACTCCACACAGAAAGGACCCGGACCGCCCCACCTGGGGATCGAACCCAGGACCTTCTTGCTGTGAGGCGACAGTGCTACCCACTGAGCCCCGTCAACAACTAAAAGTTTGTGTTTTGAACACAAAGTACTAGATCACTGCTAATTTCTCCAAAGTACTAAAAACAAACTATGTTGGGATTGAATATTCGTAATGTTTACAAAAGTAGTGGCTAAATGAACTTCCACAGCGCAAAAACCTACACTTTTTGCAAACTACATGTCTAAAAAATACTACTAATCGCGTCATATTATATGTATAGTAAAATTCTATGAACTATATCAAGTAGTTAATATCCTGGGGTGTTTGCAAATGACTAGTTAATTTCTTTCAGTTGTATCAAGCTAAATATCAACACCCAGCAAATTGTCCAGACAATCTACATGGTAAATAACTTAAGACTACAAAACTTCAGGCTCTGAAAGTGCAATCTTAAACCATAAAAATTTAGTAATGATGGGAAAGGGGCTATTTTTCCAACAAATGGCCTGAGAGGAACAAAGTAGGAGGGAGGTTTTTAGGAAAAACAGAAAGAAAAAAAAGTAGATAGAAAAAAGAAGGAGAGTGAGATCTTTCCCAGAAACACGAGGTTCCTTGAGGGGGCAGGACTCACGGAGAGCTTCCTGTTTTCCTGCCCAAAACCCGCTGGGATTTCAGCTGGGACTGACTACACTCTCACAGAGGAAAAAAAAAAAAGAGGGAGATTATTCTTCATCCATTTGACTAGTCCTTTATTTCCTTTCCTCTGTCTGTAGATAAACATATACTTGTGAATATGGGCTAGCTTTTGTTCTTTTTCTTTATTCCGTCTAGCTTACGTTCTTCCGGCTCGCTCATCCTTGTTTTCCTAAAAGCCTCTGACTGACAGCTGACATTCGGCTGTTTATTATTGAGGAGATGGCCATTGATGCTATCTGACCATGCAGAAATCTAAGAAAAAAAAAACGCAGTCCAAATGTCAAAGCCTGAATATTTTGGTGCGTTTTATATAAAGCAAGCTCTCGCCGCGCTCCTCTTATTGTGCGCCGGGCGCTGTGTGACCGCCGGGCGATATGCATGCGGGGGCACCGAGAGGGCCAAACTCTGTTGTTTCGAAGACGGTTGGAGAAAAAGCCAGTCCGCACCCTGGCCTTTCAGAAGAGGGGGCATTCGGCTGAAAAACTGATAGTGGGAAATCAAGTAGGAGCCAAGATACTGTGCTAAACTTGGAGAGGATTCAACACAGAGATAAAAACAGAAAAAGGCTGATTGCTGTAGCGCATTTTCATATGAATGACAGCCTTAACATATCTTCAGCGAAAGGGCAGCTCTCTACGGTCTGGCCCAAGATCTTCTCCATTTCTCCTGCGGACCGAGGACACACCGCACACACACACGCAGCACACATTCAGTGTCCATAATTAAACTACCATGCTTCAAAGTCCTGACAAGAGAACAGGGGGACAATGAGATAATTTCATTAGGCCTGCGAGCGAAGCTCTTAATGAGCTGCCTTTCACAGACAGGGAGACGGGAGGAGGAGGACTCTTTCACCTCACTATCACAGAGACATCCTGTACCTAACATTCCTATGAAAAACCACTGGGACATGGGCACTAACAAAGCCATGTAGCACCATTACAACATGACACTTGTAGTAGGAGCGTGTCTGGTTGTCCTTACAGAGTAACATGAAGTCACAATCAGCAATTTGCAGCTATTCACATGCTTTAGCTTATGGTTCAGGGATTGGTATTCCATAGCTTGCAATATTTTACATATGCCATTGCAAAACTGGCACCAACAAAGCCATGTAGCAGGACTTATTTTAAGCAACCCTGATTTGAGTACCTAAGGAATCCCAACCCATCATATTCTATGTTCTCCTCTTACGTAATGTATTTGAAAAACAAGCTAATTTCTGCTTCATTTGCATTATAGGGCTATAGGTATGTGTACACCGATCCAAATTCTTATATCCTGATGTTTTAGCCACACACATTGCTTACAAGGTGTATAAAATCAATTATACAATATAAATTTGATGCTTTATATATTGTGGCACCAAAACATCCTTCTCAAAAGACTGGAGGGTGTGAAAGAAAGGGCAACTCTATACTAATGGTCATGGTTTTGAGATGCCAACAAGCTGTTGGTCAGGTGTCTACATAGTTTTAGCCCTGTAGTGTATTTCTAAGCAATAATGAGAACCTGCAGACAGGTTTATATGTTCGGCATTTTAGCAGACGCCTTTATCCAAAGAGACTTACATCATTGTGACAGTATACAGTCTAAGCAATTGAGGGTTAGGGGCCTTGCTCAAGGGCCCAACAGCAGTAACCTGGCAGTGGTGGGGCTTGAACCAGTGACCTTTTGATTACTAGTCCAGTACCTCAACCACTAAGCTACAACTGCTCCTAGTACAAATCCAGTGACAACTCTGACTACAAGCTTTTGTTCGCTTGAATTTTAAGAATGTTTACATGAGATTGGGGTCCATAACTATAAATAAAATGAAATAAAAACCATAAAAAGATTGTCATTTACCTGATAAATGGACACAATCGTGGTGTTTCCACTATATATATTTTTTTTAGACTGACAACAAAGATTTCTTTGGCAGACACACAAAATCTAAACGTTTTAACGTGTTAAGACTGAACAAGTGCATCTTTTAGTAAGTTAAGTTTATTTACTTTTCTTCGCAAAACTCATTAATGCAAAGCTTAATGCTTCTTTCACTTTATCCCTCACTCGCTCTGTTCTCACCGGGAGAATTTGCATACTTAATTGATCAATATGCTCCCTGCTCCTTTTGCACATCTGCCAGAGTGGTCCCAACCGCTTCCACCTCTCATCGCTCAAACTGACAGCTCTCTCAGGTTGGCGAATGCTCTCTCTCTCTCTCTCTCCATCTCTTCTTCTCATCCTCACGGTTTACCACTCTTCCTCCAAGACTCACTGGTCCCATTCTGCATTTGGAACAGCGCTCTTCCACCTGGCCGGCGTTCTCGCTTGAACCAACAAAAGCTCGTGCAGCTGCTGCAGAATCATTCCTTCGTGATAAGCACGGCTAAATACGGAGGATAACTCTTGCCCGAGTGTTGAGTAAAGCTTACAGTGAGATGAGGTGGTGGCGGCGGACGGACACGGTGTGATTTTCTGCCCGGCTGCCCGCTCCAGTGTCACTCTGCAACATGTGCATCATTGTCTCCCATTCAGCATCTGTCATTGTGACCGCGTCTGGACAGCAGAGCCTGCTGTCTGAGAGCTTATCAGTCCGGTGTCATACACACACACACTCAGACAGACACACACACGCACACACACACACTACCCCTGCTTATGGCTTTCCGTTCCATCATGTGGCTACCACTCACAATGCCTTTTCCTGCATAATCCGTTCTTTGTCGGTAGTAACTAGACACTTTTCGAGATCATATACTGATTCAAACTACATTCGCTAACTTTAGCCCAACTTTAATCTGCAGTTTGTCTTGACAGGGTCTAGCGCAAGGCAGAAATACACCCTTGACTGGGCATTAATTAGAATGGATTTTTATTTTATTATTATTTTTTATTATAGAAAATGTAACAAGTTTCAATTTTTTTTGTCAGATTTTATTCACATTATGCATTTTATCATAGATATTCACTACAATATGAAAAATCTCACCAAATCTTAGCTGTGAGGCCAATATTTGCCAAAAATACACAAATTCTCATCACTTATCTCTGCCAACATTTGTCACGTTTCTACTTTTTGATTGATGCTTCAGCCCCGACTGTCATTACTTCAATTAATTTTCTCCCACAGACGTGAAAAAAGAGCCCTTATGAGGCATCTAAAAATAGGGACTGTGATTTTAGCGAGGAACACAGGCGCCTCTCTTCCTCCTCATCTCCATAAAGGAAAACTTTAATTTGATCAGAATTCCTCAAGAGGAGTGTTAAATTAATTTGAACGGGGTTGGAGGGGGAGAATGCATGCACAGTGACTTTGAGAAAAGAGAAATAAAATAAGATTATATAAAAAAGACACGAGTGCTGACTGCACACTTTCGCCAGGCATCACAGCGCAACCCCTAAACAGCTCTTTCATACTCCGAGCTTTCATACTCCAGCTAAATAAATGCCAATATTCACCTTGAGATTATGATCATGAAGGCGGCCTCCAGAGACGGAGGAGATAGAGTCCTCTCATCTGCCTGCACAATGTCAGGGGCGGCAGACGGAGCCCAGGAAAGAAAGAGAGGTATAAAGGGGAGGTGGTTGTGAGGAGAAATATGGCTCTGCTGAATGACTGCCGTTCTGAGTGAGCAGTCTTTCTGTTAGGTGTCAGGGATAAAAACCACATGCTGCAAATAACAGAGAAATGACTTCAGCTAAGAAAGAGAGACGGTGAACGAGAGTGAGACAGGACAGGAGAAGGAGATGCACTTGGCTGGTTTTAATTTAAGTTGGAAAAATACAACCTGTTTCCTCTCATTCTCTCAAGCATCCCGACATCGATCCAGAGCAAATCTGACAAGTCTGCCCTTCTAAACATTCGTAAAACTTGTGGGAAAAATGGTTATACTGGTCATCTATACAGTTCAGATCAGTTCAGATTTTGGACAGACCTGTACCTTTTTTTATATATATTGCTCATTAATTCATCCATTTTTACTTCATCCTGATCAGCATTGTAGTGGGTCTTGTGCCACCCAGGAACATTGGGCACAAGAGCGGCTTCCACATTTGGTCACAGCGGGGAGTTGTTTGTTGTGTCATGTTTTACACTTTGGTTACATTCATGACAGGAACGATTGTTACTCGTTACACAAGGTTCATCAATACACAAACACAGTCATGGACAATTTAGTGTCTCCAGTTCACCTCACTTGCATGTCTTTGGACTGTGGGAGGAAACCGGAGCACCTGAAGCAAACCCACTGGGTGCTCCGGATTCCTCCCAGAGCTTGGAGCAATCCACCCTTTACATACAGTGACCAGATGTGAGGACTGACCCCAGATCTCCTGGACTCTTGCTGCTGTGGAACATTTATTAGATAATTATTTCTTTTATATGTTTTACTATATGGACAGTACTAGCTCAGTGGTTAAGGTACTGAACTACCAATCAGAAGGTTGCTGGTTGAAGCCCGACCACTGCCAGGTTGCCATTGTTAGGCCCTTGAGCAAAGCCCTTAATCCTTAACTGCTCAAGTTGATGTGGTCTGCTTAATGTTTTAGCACTGTTTTTGTAATACAGTGTAAGTAATTAGTCTTGATTACTCCAAACTGCCCATAGGTGTGAGTGATCAGGTGAGTGTTATGCCCTCAAGGTTTCAATATACCCACACAGACACACAAATATGATTTTGTGCAGTAAAAAACTAAGTTAGTAAGTTAGTAATAGCGCAGCAATGTTCGACTACCAGTCGTTCCTTTATTTAAAAGTTACTACTAATATCATTGATATAAAATCCACAAAAAAAAGCATCATTAAATGTGTTTAAACTTTGCATTCGCTCAGCCTCATTTTCTCTCTACGTGTCAGGCTGAGACATAAATTTTAGATTGTGATATAATTGTACAGTGTGGATGGCATGCTGCGTGAGCCTTTGTGTCGGAGGCATCACAGTGATCTATCCTCATTATTGTGTAAATAGGTTTTGGCAGGGCTCAGTAAATAAAACAGCGACTGACGGCAGAAGGGGGGGGGGGTTGCCTTCCTACCAATTAGACTAGCCCTAGGCTGTGCTTTTAACAGCAGATAAATCCCACAAATTGCTAAAGTGAACCTGTCACAAGCTCCACATATAAAAAAAAAACTCTGTGAATGCTGGGAGAGGAGAGGAAATAGGAGGAGTGTTATGGCGGCTCAGGGTGGGTTTCCTCACAGCTGGTGACTGTTGATTGACAGATCAGATCAGGTATCCTTAGCCAGTGGGACCAGATGGAAAAAGGCAGGAATCTGTTTAATATGCAGTTTTTTTCTCCCTTTACTTCCCTTCTCTGCCAGGAACATGTTAATTCGTTCATTGGCTGTTTTGCCTCAGCTTTATCCTGCACAGGGCCGCGGGAAGGTAGGAAACACCCTGGACGGGTCGCCAGTCCATCGCAGACACACAATCACACTTAGGATGATTTTACAAGCTCCAGTTGGCCTGACTGCATGTCTTTGGACTTGTGTGAGGAAACTGGATTTGAGAGGAAACTCCACACAGAAAGGAGTCTGGCCCCCCAGCCAGGGAATAAAACCCTGGCCCTTCTTGTGAGGTGACAGCGCTACCCATTGTGCTACCATACCGCCCACCAGGGCATACGCAAAAACACAAGAAACTATTTCAAGAGCGGTTAGGGAGCTAAGCAAAAGTTTATTCCCACTAAGACAAAAGCTGAACATCTGTAAGAAGATGAGCGTAGGAGGGGGCACTCAGCGACTCCACTCACTATACGACCATGATGGCGGAAACTCTCCTCATCCAAAAGTGTAATCCAAGAAGTATGGGGAAGAAATAAGCTTTCCACAAGTCATCTGGGAAAGTAAATTCTACCCAAGTTTTTTTTCCCGCAATTGGACGTTGAAGGACCGAATGCTAGCTTTCGTAAGTTTGTAAGTTTTATTCAAAGCTAAGAATCCAGCAAATTATCCATTTGGTGAATGAACAGCCCAGTTTAGCTTTAAACACTGAGACTCGAGGGAGATAAATGTGTTGATGGGAGTGTTTTGCATATTCCAGTGCATCCTGTTCTGACCTATACCCATTTCCCTTTTGGTGTGTGTGATGGTTGGTGTTTTTCACAGCCTGACATTGTTTGCTAGGTTTAGCATTGATCTCATCATTTCCTGATGAGTTTATGTGTATGTGCGTGTCTGTGTGATGTAAAATATATACCTAATTATATCATCAAGATTATCATTGTTCAAGATGTTGCCACCTGCTCTCTACTGCATGTAGGAGCCTACAGTCATATAAGCTCATGCCATCTTGGACTCCTGGTCATGGATTTCTACTGTGTTGCTAATACATTTCTATTATTTATGCTTTGCTTACTATAGAACCCTTGATTATAGCTCACCAAAGCATTTCATATCAGTTTATTTTACCATGTTAACTTCCCCATCTAGTGGTAGATGGCAATACAAGGGTGTGTAATATTTATATAACTTAGTGCATTTCTTTAATCACACAGCATCTACTTATGAATCATTCTCTGTTACACACACAAATGAATGCAAATCCTTGGCACAAATCAAACTGCTAAATAATATGGCCCAGACAATAAATTTACCCATATAATGCTTAAAGATGTTTCCCAGTGGGAGCCGCTGAGTGAATGAACCAAGCGAGAGAAAGAGAGAGAAAGAGAGAGAGAGGCAGATCATTCTTTATCATGACAGATCTCCTTTGCACACTAATTTTCTTGTTAAAGAAGAGAGTATCAAGATAAATCCAGAGAAAAGCCTTTTTCTTCCTACCGTTTGCGCCTGTCAGCTGAAAGGTGTGGAAGCATTTCTCCCCCGCATAGTCACATTAACCCGCCGAACAGCTACATTAGTGCAGATTAGCATCTAACTGGGTCACCGCTCATGGTTGCTCGCTAAACATCCACAATACATCCACCATAGATCAGTGAGCACACCTGAAGCAGATCACTGTGGGTATGCAGCCATGCTGGATTTGAACTATTGATCACAGCTGCCGCTGTACAACAGATTGTTCAGCAAGATATAGTATTCATATATTATTATCAGATACACATATCAGCCATAACATTAAAACCACCTCCTTGTTTCTACACTCACTGTCCATTTTATCAGCTCCACTTACCATATAGAAGCACTTTGTAGTTCTACAATTACTGACTGGAGTCCATCTGTTTCTCTGCATGCTTATTTAATCTGCTTTTACCCTGTTCTTCAATGGCATTTAGGTGGTTGATCATTCTCAGCACTGCAGTAACAATGACATGGTGGTGGTGTGTTAGTGTGTGTTGTGCTGGTATGAGTGGATCAGACACAGTAGCGCTGCGGGAGTTTTTAAATACCATGTCCACTCACTGTCCACTCTATTAGACACTCCTACCTAGTTGGTCCACTTTGTAGATGTCAAGTCAGAGACGATCGCTCATCTATTGCTGCTGTGTGTGTTGGTCATCTTCTAGATCTTCATCAGTGGTCACAAGATGCTGCCCACGGGGCGCTGTTGGCTGGGTATATTTTTGGTTGGTGGACTATTCTCAGTCCAGCAGGGACAGTGAGGAAACTGCTGTGTCTGATCCACTCATACCAGCACAATACACACTAACACACCACCACCATGTTAGTGTCACTGCAGTGCTGAGCATCATCCACTACCCAAATAATACCTACTCTGTAGTGGTCCTCTGGGTGGTCCTGACCATTAAAGAACAGCATGAAAGGGGGCTAACAAAGCATGCAGAGAAACAGATGGACTACAGTTAGTAATTGTAGAACTACAAAGTGCTTCTATATGGTAAGTGGAGCTGATAAAATGGACAATGTGTGTAGAAACAAGGAGGTGGTTTTAATGTTATGGCTGAACTTTTTAAATAAAACTTCCCATTTTAAGGCCCTCGTCCGTCCAGGTGAATAAACATTAACTTGTAAGTTCTCTAAGACCTCCAAGAATCAATATTTTCTTAAATTTTAGTCACTTACAAGGGGGGTCCAAGAGCTTAAATAATGAATGCTTACTGAAACACTGTATGGTAGTTAAATACACTCACACTGGCTCTATTCTGAGAATTACAGATGCCCATAATTGGTGAGCGTCCCAATAATTGACACAAATGTATGTAGCACTGTTAGCATTTCCAGTGCTGGTATTTTATGTAGATGTCAATGCCTCCCACATTTGGTAAGTTAGACTAACAAACACCTTTAAGGTTTTTCAACATTGTACAACATCATTATATTAGAACATTACACTAACTAACATCAATCAAAGAATGAATGCATTGCCTCCCACCTACAGATCAAAATCAATCACAATCACTGGAATGTGACAGATTAATGTGGCATCATTCAGATAAATTCAATAGATGCCCAAGAAAGAAAAGATAGGTTTAGTTTCCTGACAGTTAGCCCTTCCAGAACCTCTACCATCTACTCCTGCTTTTTAGCAGAGCTAAACACACTCTGAGAGAAACACTAGCTGCTACATTCTAAAAATTTGAGTTAGCAAACATGTGAAATTAGCTTAGACTGATTGAGGTTAGACTGATCTACAAAAGTAGAAGAAAACAAGCTTTTCTTTGTTACCTAGCGAAACCAGCTAAGCTCTTTTGGACTTGCATTTAGGGTCAGAGTGACACTCTGGAGCACTTCTGCTTTTATTTGAGGCTTTGATTTACCTTTAGCTGTAATAATGTTTTAGTTTCTGTTCTATTAAACACACACTTATTCCAAAACTGAAAGAACTGTTGAGAATGAAAACACAGCCTGATAGAAATGCCTCAAAAAGTAGGGCTAGCTCACAAAAAAGTTAAATTAAAAAGACAGAAGGAAAGCATTCCACATGTCTATCCAGCAACTTAACAGACAAGCAATGAAAGAGGCAGAAAAAAATGACCCCACTCATTTTCCTTTCCTATGTGGAGCGCAGGCACGCTCAGCACGGAAGCTAGCGAAGAAACCGCCAGTGCAGCGGACACTCCATGCCAGAATGATGAAAGTTGTCAGAGTTCAAATTTACCCATACTCCTCACTTATGACATGATTGATTTTCCTTCAGAGTTCTCAAACACACCATTGTGTTTCCCTCCCGCGCCCACTCGCCCGGCCCAACTTAATGTACACCTCCCTCTGTCCTCCCTCTCTCCCGGCTCACTCCTGGGTCCGAAGGGGTTTGCAACGTGAAGGAACATGGTGGGATGATGGGGGAATAAATTTGAAAGCACAATTTTCTAACTGTCAATCACCGTGGCCAAAAAGAAATAACTTAAGCACCAATCAGAACGGCCTGTAGCGGGGTCATGGCAGAATGAAAGCCGGCTTTGTCACGCGGGAGACTGAAGCTGATAGGGAGGCTTAATGTGGATTCATCAATATAAATGCAAGGAGATTCATTAGTCCACACATTCTCAATTGGATCTTTTAATATTTTCTCGACAGGACATAAGGGTGAGAAAGTGCTCACGGTTTTGCTGTATAATGAGAGGAATATTAATAAATGATAAGATTTCATTTCATAATGCAAGATTCACTGTATCATTTGCTTGCTTCAGAATACAGCCGATTAGCATTTATTTAATTATTAATGCAGAATAAATAAGAGAAAAAAACATGTTAAAAATCTTTTGGTTCCAGTCAAACACTCTGAAACATTAATGGAGCAGGCCAGAGTGCTATAAAAACAGATAGGCAGCCACAGTGAATTATAAATTGCGATTGATTTTTTTCCCTCTTCCTTGGTGATGAGGCTCTCAGGTAATCGCATGTTGCCACATGTAAAGTGCACTTTCCTGGCAGAGGAAAATACCAGCCATCAAATATATATGAGACGGCTGAATGTATGACCAATCTCATTTGGCAAACAAGAAGAAAAAGGACAGGGACTAAGGGGGGGTAGCAGATGCACACCATGTATGAGTGAATGTGTGTGGGGGGTGGATGTGGGTATCTGTGTGTGTGTGTGTGTTCGTGTGGACTCCGATGGAGTTTATCGAGGTGTAGAGGGGACCCTGCCGCGCTGGGGTTTGATATGTTGCCTTGTTAGCATGGCTAAGAGGAGCATAAATATTTCTTTATTATTTGCCAGAGCCTTCCTGTCGGCCCCTAATAGACAGGCCACATGGAGTTAAAGCCACATTAGCTGCTGCCGGGCCACACAATCACTCACCACGGGGAAAATAAATAAATAAATGAAAAAGAGAAAGAAAGAAAGTGAGGGAGAGACAGATCACAATAGCTTGCTGTTTATATAGGAAAGTGCTAAGCAGGCTTGACTGACTGGGATTTTGACTGACTTTGAAAAGTACAGTATCAGCTTTACTCACAAAGACTGTTTAGATTGCTAATGCTGCCTGTATTTCGTGGCATTTGAGGCATACACCAGGAAAACACCAAGACAGAATGCTAGATAGTGGTGGCTTTGTTATGATGTATGATTTTTTCTGGCATAGTTTGTCCTCACATGTCGCCTTAAAAAAACATTACTGCAAGATATTTTGACTGGTCATGTCATTAAAATGATAAAACATTTCTACCCTGAGGGGAATAATCTCTTCCAGGATGACAGCGCATATGCTGCCCATCCACAGGGCACAAAGGGTCTGTTTAGTTATACGTCTGTATATATTTATATGACTCAGAATCTTTTTTATTAAGTTACCTGAAAAACAAAAATGTAAACAAATAAAAAAGTCGCCCGTCTGGCTCCAAACTACCACTTTGAAATTGCACGTCTCCCAAGGCAGACAAAGTGGACAATTACTATTGGCATTTTACATGTAAATATTTAACACTTCACAGCTAGTTGGGCCCTAAATGACCATTAGGTAGAGCTACAGATCCTTTGCTCTGGCTCACGGCAAACCCTTGCTGCTTGCTACACCACAGTTTTATTGGATTACGGTTAACACAAATCTCTGCCTTCGCCCGTACACGACAAAAGACCCAATTTGAGACCTAAGAGTAGTCGTGTCAGGGAGAGAGAGAGGTGAAAAAGCAAAAGAGTGACAGGGTAATGGCTCTGGTGGCAATGAAAGCTGCTGTTAAGAGGTGGCTCCATGCCGGTGAGGGTGCTTTTGTCAGGTTAATTGATAGGCCCTGGCCGCACTTCATTAGAGAGACACATCAGGCTTAGCCACGGACACAAGAGAGACCTGCTTACAGTGATATGTTAATCTGGCCAGTCCAACACCACAGCTCTTAATTAATCTGTACTAGTCCTCACCTTTTGTAGCAGGCGTACCATGTAGGAGTCCACGAGTTCAGCGCAGAATTTCAGTTAATACTGATTTTATTGTTAATTCAGACTACACAGTTATCTGTGAAGATAATGTACTATTACATGCATTTTCCAATGTTCACAAGTATTGGTGCACTTTTATAAACACACATTACTACCAGGGTTTGGAAACTAATTTTGTACCTCACCCGCTATGGTGGTTACTTGTTTTGTAATTTTTCTAACCAGCTAGTATATTTACTAACCAAAATAACTATGGTAGCAGTAAGTTTGGTAGCTAATTTCACTAGCTTAATAAATGCAATTTGTTAAAACCACTGTTTTTTATTATTACTATTTTTATTATGTTCATACCAACTGTGTCACCACTTTTGCCTTTTAAAAATATCTGCAGTACTACAATAGCCAATTTACTTTTAGCCTCGTTTTGGGCGGTAGGAGGAAACTGAAGTACCCAAAGCAAACCCACGTGAACACAAGAGGCACATGTAAAAGTGATCAGCAGAATGGTTCAAACCCAGGTCCACAGTCACATACTCTAAGAGCTGTGTGACTGTGCTACCTGTCAACTGTAAATCATACAGAAATCAAAACGTCTGATTTTTTAGCCTGTATTTGGTGAATACTACAATTGGAAAAATTTAACCCCAAATTAAGTTTATATCAATTGAATGAAACAGCAAATGAACAAAGAAAATGAATGCTGTTGTATTTTATAGTAGCAGGATATCTTGTTAATACTACCATGTCACAATTATTTAACACCTACATAATATTGCTGATCTTAAAACCTACTGCTGGTCTGTATGACCTAAAGTTGGGTTACAACATGATTAAACCATTGGGAACTCAATAATGACCTTTAATTTGCGTCAGATGCAATGTGTTATATAAACACCACCCAAAGATTCAAGTGTTAAAGGTGTGTTAAGGCCTTACAATAATTTATCCCAAAGCTTCAGCAATTTCATTAGAGATCTCTTGTTGTATATTGGTATAAAATTCTATAAATTTCACCCTAATATTAGAAAGAAAAATTGATAAAGTGTCTGTAAAGGAAAATTGCAATGATGCTGTCATATAAATATAGTTCCACGTATGTTTTGGCAATGGCCAGTTCATGTACTGTATGAGTATCACAATAGCAATCAGCCGAGCATTGTTATCCTTTGTGTTTGTGCGTGTATTGTCTGCTCTCAGCAGGGAGGGGTAGTATAAGGTGTTATAAAGATGCTCTGCGAGGCTCGGGCAGTTTTATAGTCTCCCCTCTCTGCAGTGCACACTGAGCTAAGTGTGCTTTGTGCGAGTGAACCTGTGACCTCTGCCTCTGACCCGTGGCCATGTATATTTAATAAGGCTGCAGTTAGCCAGGCCAGCACCTCTGATCAGAATCCCAACATACCGCCCTGAGGAGGACTGATGCTACACGTATAAGCCCTCAGACTTGTACTGTTCCTAACACGCTATCTAGGAGGTAAGACACTTCATTTCACTAGCACAATTAGTCAACTGAAACACTATTGATGGCCTAATGGTGTTTGTTCAACAGCTGTGTGTCAAGCACGCCTGCATGAGAAGGAGCGTTAACAACAGGGAACTGTGAAGGGCTTTCTCTGGAGGGTGACTGCGAAGACATACAATAAGACACACAATAATACACATTCAATACACACTTCTCTAGAGGCTTCCGCTGAGCTCCTGTCCACCTCCCAACACCTGTGAACGAGGGGGGGAAAAAACAAAGCTTTTCCGTTCCACCAATCTATTAGAGCTCTGCTGGAATACAGAAACATCGTTTTAACCTTATAAACGTCTACAGGTGTTCCGCGGCAAAGGGTTACCTGAAATGTTTTGCTTTCGGACATCTTTTCGCCTAGCATGCGCAGAGTAAATGAGAACAGAAAGCGCACGTCTTAAAAAGTGTCAGTAAAACAGACCTCTCGCTAGCTCTAACTCACTTTCAATCGGCAGGAAAGCAGAAATAAAAGGTGGAGGAAGATATATTGAGTTCTTGGCCTTCATTGTGTCAGGAATCACATCAGGAAAATAATCCTGTATACTACACAGCATGTAAAGGGTCATTCAGATAGAGTCAAACACACACATATACACATACACACACACACTGTAAGTGAACACAGCACAGAAGGAGCTAGTTATGTTACCCAACCTGTCATTGAGACACGGACATATGTCAATGGTATCAACTAGCAAGCCCTCATATTCTATCCGCCTACCTCTTTAAAACCCAGATCTATTACACAAACCAGCACAGCCAGTTATTTCCTCCCAGCCATTCCCTTTACTCACTCACACACACACACACACACACACACACACACATACACACAATACCCTGCACGGATTTCCAACCCTTGCACCATTGCCCACCCCCAAGATTCAAACTCTAGCATCTCTTCACAATGACCTCTGCGCTCTGGAAACAATTACTCCTGGAAAGCCTGTCAATATCATTATTTTTACAAGAAATCAATACACTTCACAAAGTTAATGGAGGATTCAGCACCGAGGCGTTTACCCTCTCTCTCTTCCTCGGTGTCAGAGTCCGAGGGGGGGGAGAGGAAGGGCAGCCGGGCACAGATGACAGATTCTGCTGCACATCTTGTAGACAGTCAGAAGGAACGAAGGATAGAGGGATGAAGACTGGGGGGGTGGAAAGAAGGCAGCGGCGAGTGTTGGTGGTGGAAAGAAGAGGAAGAGGAGAGGAAACGGTTGAAGGCAGGCGTGGAAAACGTCAAACAGTGCAGGCAGGCCAGCTCTAACGAGCCAAAGATGTCAGCGGCTACCAGTATTCATTCGCCATGAACATCTCGCCCGAAAGAGAGATAGAGGACGTCTAGGAAACAAGACTAGAGAAGCTGCCAGTGCAATGCTCTCCAAGAGTTTGTTTTTCTCTGGCTTGCAATGGCCGTGCAATGGTCACAAGCGAAAAATGGACACTACATGACTGTCCTTGGCGGTAACAACACAAATCCACAAATAATGAACACCACACTATGCCAGCTGACAATTGTACAAAATGATACAAATCACATATAAGTTACACAAGTATGCTAAGGTTTTTATAAGGTATATGCGACTACTATGAATTATAGTACTTAATTTTAACCTTTAGTCAATCACAGTGGACATTTGCATGATACATTTTTGTCTTTCTTTCTTAGTACAGGGCATTATGTATGTAAGTCTGTGGTCAACTAAGTCTGTGGTCATTTCTTATGCAATACAGATACCATAAACTAATAAATTATACTTTTAATTGTGACTATTCATATATTTATTTCTATATTTTGGTCCAAGTCAGTGTAGGAACCGGTTCCCCGCATCGTTCGCCAGCCACCTCCTTAAGCACACTGATTCACTGCTGTGAAATAGTAGCAGTACTTTCTATCAGTGCTCCCCAGATGGCTGGCAAGCTGTGCCAAAATGCCTCTTGTCAACAGCCTTGTGAACTACGAGATCATATGGTGACAAGAGATATGTCTTTATATCAATTTTGTATTAGAGCGCTGCCATTGTTCCACTGTCCAATTCATCATAGGAGAATATTGGTGCGAATGAAACTCGCAGGAAATAGCTCTTGTGTCTTGAGGGGAGGATCGTGCTTGGCAGGTTGTAGAAACACTTGGAGTATGAATGCATCCCACTCCATAAATCACATCACTGCAGAGAAGTGCGTTCACGTGTATATATTTCCTTGTGGATAATATATTTTGATATCTTGGCAGTTTAAACATCGGGGACAAAATAAAGTGTATTTCATGACACTACTATGAAATTCACATCCTACTACACTTCCTGAAGTGTATAAAATGCCCAGTTGAACATGAAATTGTTTTAGGATGATATTGCAACCCTGGTTCAAAGGTGGTTTAGGACCTCAATCCAAGAGTTATCAGTGGCAGCTTGGTGTATCTAAGATCTAAGATTGTCGGTCCAGAGATAGTCTTCCCACTGCCCAGTGACCCAAATGGCTTCAACTGGTGTATTTCTATATGGGAATTTAAATGCTGCCTCTATACACTCATGGAATTTTTCACATGCACGCTTCCACTAAACTATGCAAGCTTGGGCCAAACAAGCTCAGCTTTCACCGGATGTGGAGTGATTTATTTTGCTGGTATTTCCTCTTCCCAGTATGTGTGTTTCACTGTGTGAATGTGTGTCTGGACTGGGCAGGATGAGCTAAAATCTTGGCAGGACGACTCTTCCAACGTCACGCAGAGCAACACGGGTCACACAAGCATGCTATCATTTCTGAAATCCCTACATATTTGTGAGAGACTGTGTGTGGGAGAAAATGCGTGAGGGTGAGTACATGTGTGTGTGTGCGTGTATGTGTGTGTGTGTTAGGGTCACTAATGTAAGCCACATGTAGAAGTTCAGTAGATGACTTGAGCTTATAAAGCAGCTGCGCTCTCATTCTCACTTGTTCTCATTGAGAAAAAAAAAGAAAGAAAGAAAAAAAGATAAAAAAAAAAAAGAAAGAAAGAAAGAAGGGTCTTGCATAATCAGTACGAAGCTGATAAAAAAAAAAAAAATTAAAAAGCGGCAATTTGTACACACAAAGCAAAAAGAAATATAACTTTTAGTTTACTAATCTCATGTCTGTAGCACGTTCTACAACGAAAGAAAGAAAGAAAGAAAAACAGTAAGAAAGAAAGAAAGAAAGAAAGAAAGAAAGAAAGAAAGAAAGAAAGAAAGAAAGAAAGAAAGATAGATAGATAGATAGATAGATAGATAGATAGATAGATAGATAGATAGATAGATAGATAGATAGATAGATAGATAGATAGATAGATAGATAGAATAAAAGAAATTAAGAAAGAAAGAAGAAAGCAAGAAAGTAAAAAAAAAGCAAATTAAGAAAGAAAGAAAGAAAGAAAGAAAGAAAGAAAGAAAGAAAGAAAGAAAGAAAGAAAGAAAGAAAGAAAGAAAGAAAAACAATAAGAAAGAAAAACAGTAAGAAAGAAAAACAGTAAGAAAGAAAAGTAAAAGAAAGTTAGTAAGAAAATAAAAAATAAAGTAAGAAAGAAAAAAAGAAAATATGAAAGTAAAAGAGAAAGAAAGAAAGTAAAAAAGAAAGTAAGAAAATAAAAAAGAAAGAAAGAAAGAAAGAAAGAAAGAAAGAAAGAAAGAAAGAAAGAAAGAAAGAAAGAAAGAAAGAAAGAAAGAAAGAAAATAAAAAAGAAAGAAAGTAAGAAAGAAAGAAAGTAAGACAGAAAGAAAGAAAGAAAGAAAAAAGGAAGTAGGAAAGAAAGAAATAAAGGCAGAAAGAAAAAAAGAAAGAAGGAAGGAAGGAAGGAAGAAGGAAGGAAGGAAGGAAGGAAGGAAGGAAGGAAGGAAGGAAGGAAGGAAGGAAAGAAAGAAAGAAAGAAGGAAAGTAAGAAAGTAAAAAGAAAGAAAGAAAGTAAAAAAGAAAGTAAGTAAGAAAATAAAAAAGAAAGGAAGAAAGAAAGTAAAAAAGAAATAAAGTAAGTAAGAAAATAAGAAAGAAAGAAAGAAAGAAAGAAAGAAAGTAAGTAAGTAAGTAAGTAAGTAAGAAAATAAAAAAGAAAGTAAGAAAGAAAGTAAAAAAAAATAAAGTAAGAAAATTAAAAAGAAAGAAAGAAAGAAAAAAAGAAAGTAAGTAAGTAAGAAAATAAAAAAGAAAGTAAGAAAGAAAGTAAAAAAGAAAGAACAAATGTAAGTAAGAAAGAAAGAAAGAAAGAAAGAAAGAAAGAAAGAAAGAAAGAAAGAAAGAAAGAAAGAAAAAGGCCCAAATTGAACATTTTCCTATCATGATGGAAAGGGCTGTTATATATTTATTTATTTATTTTTTATTTTTTTTTGGATTGTCCCTGTTCTGCATCAACAATAACACAATTCCCCCACGGAGCTCCCAGCTGATTCGCCGGCACTGAACTGCACTTATAAATTATCTGACACTTTTGACTTTCTGGTTTTCTCGTCTGACAACTACGCTCTCTGGAAACTCCGAGGCACCTCTGCTGACAAGCAGAAATATCAATATTTGAATAAATTGCACTATTTATTTATTTATTTTAGATTTTTTTTCTGTCTCTGAATGTCGCTCTATCATCCAGAGGAGGAGAAGTTGTTTTCTTTTTTATAAGGCCGTATCCCCAGGAGCCCTAAAGCAAGAATTCAGAACGCAGCATTTCATCATGAGAGAGCTGTGCTGAGTGACATCTGAAGAAGGCGTCGAAGTCAACCTGATGAAGTTTACTTCACCGCGACTATAAAACAGTTTGCTTTTTTTTCACCCCCACCCCTTTTTTCGCTGCCTTGCTCCTGAAAACAGCACAAGATGACTAAAAGAAAGACTTGATGTGCTTCTAATATGCTTCTTGAAGATGCATCAAAAAGGTGTAGTGTGTCTAACTCAGTGCATTTTATTTATTTTATTTTTTAACATCTTACACAGACAGATCATGATGCTGATTAGAAGAAACTTGGAAGCACTGACTCTCCCTGTTAACAAGCGCACGAAGAAAACATTATAAAGACAACTAAACGCCGTCATTAACATTTATGAGCATCGCACCTGTCAGTCAAGATGCGCCATTACAAATAAAGTAATGTAATGTAAACAGAGCAGGGAGAGTCTGTGAAGAGCATAACATGTTTAATTTGCATTTGCCAGTGACTGCTTGTATCTCTCTTTAATGGGGACGTCAAAGCGAAGGCGAAGGCTGTTGAGCGCAGCAAAGACAAATGTCACTGTACTTTATAAGAGCGATCATGTTTAATAAAATGCATCGTTAGACATGAGATCAATATGAATGCTTCCAGCCTGTTCAACCAAAATAAATATGATGAGCTTAACATTTTTCCTCCGAATAAAAACACACACCACCCACTTTTTAGCAGTATCTATTACAAATGTGAAGACGGGTGCACGCTGATGCACTAATGCACTAACAAAGCATCACAAGCAAATTAGAATGCACAAGTTTACAGTGATTTCGGATTTTAAAATGAGATGCTGTTCTTGTGTAGGTCAATAATGTCAGATACCATGCAGTTATTTATTCAGAATCAGGATATAATCAAGTGTAAACTCAGTAATCAGACAATAATAGAACATCTAGATAAAAGCCAAAGTTGTTCATTTGCACACCACTAAACACAGTGTTATGGTACATGCATCATCAAAGCTGTCAAATAATTATCTATTATGTCTGTGATGCCACAACACAATACAGGAAGATGTTGGCAGTGTCAGATTTCCTTCCTCACCATATGTCTGCCTCTGACTGAATGTAGGATGACGGTTGTCCTGCTTTACTCACCAGCCTGTCGCTTTTTGGTGGGTAATGATATACTGGCCTTTAGGCTCAACACAAAACACGAATTTCACAAAAGTAATAAGCTATCAAGCAAAAACAATAGCCGAGCCCACAAACACACTCAATTTAAACATGTGTACACTGGCTAACCTAAAGCAGTGTGTGGAACAGGATTAGCTTTAGCAGTTCTGTGATCAGCGCGTGTCTATCTGAGCTGGGAACGAGAGGGAGGGGGGGGGGGGGGGGGGGGGCTGGGGTTTGGTGATTCGCGACACATTCAGCTTCTCGTCCCCCCTTTTTCAATTTCGTTCCATGGCCTGGTAAACTAACACTGCACTGATGCCTTTCACCCTCCACTGGCCACAGTCTCGGTGCTAATCAGGATTACTCCACTCCGTCAACACTGATTTCAATAAAAAGGAAAAGACTGTGTGAGGGGAAAAAGACAAAAAAAAAATTATCATAAATATAGAGCAGGGTCTGGCCTTGTTGGCGGCTTGTCGTGGTGATAGCAGAAGGTGATTAAAATCTCATTCAATTGGAATCCAACTGGTTCAGGGTGGTCATACAGAGGACACACATGTTTCCACACACAATCATCTCTTGCTATGAACAGGAGGCGTGATTATTATTGGCCGCAATCTTGAGTCGGTTGTGATTGCACACTCGTGTACAAATTGGCACAAAGCAGATTCATGAACAAATGATGATCGAGGAAGTGTTTGGTAGTGATTTGCCACTACCTCTCGATGCTAACCCAATGTCATGCTAACATGCTAAAACATGCACCTTTAAATGGATGTGACATGCGACCTTATTTTCAGCACAGGGTGACTTGGTAAATGACTTCCGTGTAGAAACAAATTACATAGCCATGCCCCAACATGATTATTTTTTCGGTTAAAGGGTATTAAGCGCTGCATGGAGTGTAAATGTCTAAGTGCTTGCATGTGTGCGAGTGCATGTGCGCGAGTACGTGTTCTTTAATTACCCTGTTGACACATGTATCTGACGCAACACCGCAGCTACTCGGTGAAACCCCTGAACAAACATGTATCACTGAGAGAACAGCTCCAAGGTATTGCTAAAGCAATCAGTGAAAACCAACCCAGTACAAAACGCATAATGGCTCTGGACTCAATGAACAAGGCGAACAGGATTTATTAGCAGCGTCGCTAATAAACGGCTCTCTTTCAACCACAGATTACTAATGAACAGCGGAGTTCGAAAATACGAGACGTGAAGAAGTGTTGCTGTTTTAGCTTAACGTTATTATTCCCAGGGTGTAAAGTGCAAGTCAGTGAGTTCATTGTCCCTCTGTCAGAGCAGAAGGTGGCACATGGAGGTGTGGATGACCAGAGTGACTCGGAGTGGCCGGCTTGTTTTTCGGAGCAGTTAAACACTACAGAATCAATGGGAGAGAATCAAGTGCATGGCCATTAAAGTGGGTTAATGGGTCGTAAAGCCAACCTGTTGAGAGGTGCTTAAGGGGGCTAGAAAGTGTATGTGCATGTATCGGTTTAAGATCTTTCTCATGAACATTTTTCTTAGGAACTTTGTAGGAATATGTTGTTCCAGACACATATTGGGGTCCATTTTTTGCAGTAACTACTAGCATTCAAGAAATTTAAATGCAGCCAAGGAGGTTTAAATCTACCACATGCCTTCTACAAGACAGTAAATCAACAGATGTTGACTAGTAGCTAGTGTTCGATCAATAAATGAGCGAGAACACGTTACACAAAGATAGCTGAACCAATTATGTGTTTTCTGACTTCTGGCCACATATGGCTGTGGCAGCTCAACAGTTGCAGTCTGAACCTCGGAGCCTCTGAACCTCAGCATTTAGCAGACGCTTTTACCCAAAGCGACTTAGAGTACTGTATATTGTATATTGTCTAAAGTATATTGTCTAAGCGATGGAGGGTTGAGGGCTTTGCTCAAGGGCCCAACAGTGACAACCTGGCAGTGGTGGGGCTTGTACCAGCGACCTTTCAATTACTAGTCCAGTACCTTAACCACTAGGCTACAACTGCCCTAAATGTTCCATCTACCATTCAGTTTGTATCAGTCATTAAACACCTTCATTTCCAGAAATTTCATTTCTGCAGAATTGTAAAAACATAAACAAGTACACTGTGTAGTTCTGTGTAGTTCTTGTTAGGTAGCTTGTAACCAGTATAACTCCTTAAAAGGTCACCGATCCTCAGCATGTGCAGTTTGTGTGTACGTCTGAGTTGTGTATGTGTTGTGCAAACATAGAATGTGTAGGGGATATTGTGTGCATGTCTGGAGGCTCTACTTGATTGTGTGGGTGTACTGGGTACTGTATGATTGTGTATGTGTGTAGGCATATCAGGTGCTGTACGTTCGTATGTGTGGCTAAAGACTTTTCTGGCTTGTGTCAGGTTGACAAGGCAAAGCATTTAAACAGAAGGAAGTCAGGGAGTGACCCCAAACGCTTTGAGGAGATAATGTCCAACTTTCTATATCTCATTCTCTCTCTCTATTGCTCTCCCTCTCTACCTCCCACGGGCCAATTAAAGCTCTTCCACTCACAAGAAGAGTCAGCCAGCAATTCCTCAGCCTTCTTCCATCACCCACCGTCTATGCTTAGCAACTCCTAATCAACACTCGTTCACATACATCCACACGAACAGCTGTTGCATCTCCCTAATTTTTAACATACCTGTCTCTCGTCATGCCTCTACTTTACTGTACCATTAACACAGAGACATCAGCGTGGCTGTGTCAGACCTGTCCCGCAGTGGCAGTGGTGACAGCTGCCAAAGCGTTTGGCAGGGATGCAGCACTTTGTTGCATTTTGCAGCACGCCCCATGCTTTTTTTGTCTTTTAGTAAGACAGGACTTGCTTTGGGTTGGATCTACAAAGGTAGAACCTTGTCAGGGGAACAACACTGATCTAAAAGTATGTTTTGTTTCTATACATGCTGAAAAGATATGAGAAAAAAGATGCTAAACGAGCA
Organism: Trichomycterus rosablanca; assembly: GCF_030014385.1. Classification (NCBI taxonomy): domain Eukaryota; kingdom Metazoa; phylum Chordata; class Actinopteri; order Siluriformes; family Trichomycteridae; genus Trichomycterus; species Trichomycterus rosablanca. The sequence continues at coordinate 17,247,772 of NC_085997.1, read as the reverse complement.
CCATAATCTGTGATATAGCGGTTCTGAACACTGCTGTATCAGCATGAACATAGGACACCTTGTATAGTGTCTGTATCCATAGGTGATCTGACCCTCACATCTCTGCCAAACTGTGCAAACAACTATTGACAACTATCTACAGTTGGCCAGGCATCCAAACATAACAGTCTTGGCACTCTTGGTAAAAGGGATCATGCTGTCTTGAATTAAATTTAAAAACCAGCTAAGGGGTTTAAATTGAGATATAAAATGAAAAAAAGTGGAAAATGGAAAAATAGACTTATTGTCCACTATCCAATGTTTAAGTGGGGGTCATTTGTCTTACCCTTTGTTTTAGAAATTATTTTGTTATTTTAATTTATTTTAATAAATATATGATATATATTGACTATACTACTAGTTATATCTTAACAGTTTGGGCTAATAAGTATCAAACCAAAACATTAGGACCACCCACCTATTAACTTGCCTATATATACATGCCTATATTGTCATTCCTTAGCCAACTCTGCCTGATTAACACACTGGTGGTTAGCATGAGGGGGATTAGCCTCTGGCAAAGAAAACACTGTAGTGCTAACAGAGCAGGAGATGTGAGGAAGTGATGTGGCGATGAGAAGACAGATGAGAGACAGTTGTTGGGTGGTGGTCATACTATCGAGTTTAAAGGTAAACAGTGAATAATCAGACAGAAGGACAAGCTCTTTCAGTCAGAGCTACCTTTATCGACACTTAGCAATCGGATTTAGGACGAGACTAATAGACTCCAGATTGTTTGTGTGTGCACAGGGGGTTAGAACCGAGTTTGTCTACGTGCGTGAGTGCAAATTTGTTGTGTAGGCAGAGTGAGTGGTTGCATATGCAGTATGCACTGGTTGTGCTCCTAAGTCAATCTATGAACTGGTAAGGATTTGATTTTGGATTTTGTGTGTTTTAGCATGTTTAGCGTAACACAAGAGTGAAGAAATATAAACTTAGCGTTAAATTTACTGGCCCAGGAGGACTTGTGGTTTTTCTGTCATTATATCACTGTAAACTACTGCCTGAATGAGATTGGGTAATGCTTAGCAGATGCGGGTGGCTCCCCTGGCCTGGGCTTCAGCGATTTGAGAAAGTGATTCTTCCAGAGAAGAAATTTAATGTGCTAGGCTTTACCCATGAGTCAGGGTGGACGAACTCGCGCAGTGAGGTCACTCCATCAGTCATACACAAACCGGGATCAGGGGCCAAAGTAAGTCCTTGTGTTTGCAGGTGTGTTATTTAACACCCACTTAACTTGAAATTATGTACAAAACCTCACCACATATTTCAGCTCTTCTGTCATAAGCATTGTGAATAAAAGTCATGTCATTTGCTTTTGACCTTCCGAACACTGCACACACGTTATTTCCTCTCTTCCCTTGTCTTTTCTATATTTCATTTCTGTGTTGTCAGGAGCAGATGTTGAAATAAAAAGAAGGGGAAAGTAAATATATTCAGTAAAATTCACACAGAGCTCATGCTGTTATTTTTTCTTTGCCACTGTTCCTCTTGCGCTCAATGAAGGGCAGTGGCACAATACTTTTTCATTCAGCATATTGAACAGCCTCGCGGACAAGCCGCCGAGTGTTTTTATTGTTAATCAATGCCAATCCATTCCAGGCCTTGATGTTAAATAGGGATCAATACGACCAAGCTGTGACGGGATCTGATTTCAGTCGGCCAGCCGAGCGCTGGGTTTTAATCGGAGGGTAAATCAAAGCCGGCTGAACATAAGTCAGGTGAATTAAAACAGACTGCTGGGGACCTTTCTTACCGCCCGACCTCTGCCAGGAAATACCTGTCATATTTTATTATGACTCTAAAACCAGGTTCATTCACCACCTTTTTCCCCCTTTTCTTTTCAAGAAATAGAAGTGTCACTAAATATAATGATAAAAGGACACCCAAGTCTTTCGCCGCTCAGAATTCAGATTGAGAGAACAGAGCGAGAGTTTTCCCCGTCTCATCTTTAATGATCGGCTGAGAGAGTGAGAGCGGGCAAAATCGATAGTGGCCCTTACCTTCAGTGAGCCACATTTCATCTGGAAAAAGATCATAAGGATGGCCTCGATTTGTGAATTAGTTCTTAAGGATCAGGCTGCCAGTTCTCGCTACAGAAAGACTCACTGTTATAATATAAAAGAAAAACTGAATCAGCACTTGAACCCTCTTTTCTCAACCTTTGAGGTGCAAAACCCACAGGCGTCCACAATCTATGCCTCTTGTCTCAAATTCTGCCACTCCTCTTAAAAAAGCCTGCTTTTATCTCTCTGCATTTGGAGGACTCTTGAAGCAGAGGGGTGTGTTATAAGGGTCTGAGGGCTTCGCGGTTTTCCTGCAGATAAGCATCATCAGAGAGCATCGTTAGCCCGGGAAAGCCACGCACGAGACCGGAGTCGACATAACTCACCAGGGTCGGGAGGATTTAATGAAATATGGCCGACGCTCAAGTAGTGATTGATCGGGCGGATGGCCACAGGCCTCTCCGTGGCCCTCTCCTCCCACGGTCCATCTATGATGATAAATTAGCGTTAGATGAAGCCTAATGAGTTTACTAAACATTTGGGATTTGTGCTAATAAACTGGCAGGCTAGGAAGCTAGCAGCGAGAGCGAGCAATCCCTGAGCTCCCCCTTATCGGGGGGACATGACAGTTAAACCACGCTTCCAATCTGCCATCGATTCATCATCCTGGCGCCATTGTGCATGCTCCACAAGAGGATAATTATGCAGCCATCGCATCACAAGCGCTCATATTTTCCTGAGAGAGCGAGCGGCCGGGCTAACACCAATCAGACTACACCCGCACAATACTTTACTGATAAGAATTTTTAGTATTGTCTAATTCTCATTAACTTCTTCTGGATTGATGCCAACTCGTCAAATGGATTTCACAGTTGCAGACATTCCTACAAAATGCTAGCAAAACAGTGCTTGAAAATGTAAAGAACATCTATACATATACATATATCCCCTAAGAAACTACTATATATAAATAAGAGTCGATCATCAGTGGGTCCAAAGCCTTTCAGAAGCCTGAACACTGGACAAAGGACAGAAATACATATCTGGTGACCCCAATTCATAAGAACATACTTATCTATTTACTCGTTCACACATGGAGACCAAGTGCTGGTAGAAAGTTCTGTTCCCCTGACAGGTTAACGCACTGGGAACAGCATCCCAGGGAGGTTATGTTCTCTTGGGCATTTTGTAGTTCATTAGGTGCCATTCAGCCCCCTCTCTACTGTTGACTAGGAATCATTCCTGCTATCAACCTCATTTTATAGCACCTCAATATGTACCTATATGCCTAATCATATGTGGCTTTGAAGCAGTCCTCAAGTCTGGTGATTGCAAAATATAGCTTTATTATTCTACTACATTTTTTTATTATTAAGATGCAGCTGCTGATAAACCTCTAAGTATGATTCATTGCTCATTAACACACATATAATAATGTCCAACTAATTCTCTTTATGTTGTGAAGCCAAACAGATCTCGACTATTAAGCGAATACTTGCCGTCTCTAATGACGTCTTATCAAATGCACCTGACCTTCCGCAACACCCATAAATCAGCGTCACACCCCATATTTAAAAGTATGGAAATCAGGCCTCTGCTAATAAACAGCAAGCGAGGTCTGTCGGACGGTGCCGTGGTCATGGACGGCATAATTGCTGGGAATATTTCTAATGAGGGCTTGGGAAACATGAGTAGAGGTTCTCTTCTAATGACAAATCGCCATGAGCTAGAGCAGGGCTTTCCAACAGCTGCTCTTTTAACCCTGAACCGCTCGCTCACTCGCTAGCACTTCTTCTCAGCCTTTTTTCCCTGCTGTCTGTATATTTATTTATTTATTTTGTGTGCTGTTTTGACTTAAGGCTGTTTGTGCATTGCATCAACGCACAATGTTACATGCGTACAGTACTTGCACCAGGCAATTACGATTTAACCACACAATAAAACATGCACAGAGTTGCCCTTACAACCAGAAAATAAAAACGACCCTCAATTCCGCCAGTGCAAGCGAATGTAATCTGCAGTCTTTTTCGTTGAATGGTACAAACCGCTGATGATAATCTTTTGACAGCACAGGAAGGTGGAGGTTGGATTTAGAGATAACTTGTCAGCTTTAATAAATGATACTTATTTGCAGTAGTTTTTAAAGGTTCGAGTAAGGATGAATCCAACAGCGAGGACCCCGTGGGACAGAGGCAGCCAAGGCCCGGTGCGCTTCACTAGGGAGAAACTGATGGTTTGTGCCCAATGTCCAGATCGCTGGCCTGTGACCTCGGAGTCCAATACAATCCGCACACAGTTTCCTAACCTAATTTCAGCCATGTCACACAACAAATTGCCACATTCGAAAAAATGGGAATGGATGGCCGTGTGGGGGAGAGGGGAGTTAGAAGGTAAAGACAGAATAGAGAATAAGGTTGCGATGATGGGATGCTCGGGTGTGGAGGCAGAGCGGGAGGGATATATGGATGGATGGATGAATAGATGGATGGGAAGAGAGTGGAATATCTCCTAAAGAGACTGGACAGACAGAGGAGTCCCAGGCAGGCAGTGTGATTTTCAAACCTCTCCTAATGTGAAACAAATGCTGTGGGTGTGAATCCACACCTACTCATGCTGAGACAGAAATACCTGAATACGCTGGTTATTACCACAATCATAGGTTATAAGGCAAACTTGTAATGACAGAAAAATCTACATGTTTACCATCTCAAGAGGCATATATTGCTTTATTTTAAAATGAGCAATATATTTTCTAGACTGGCAAATGTAAATATGCACTGGAATAATAAATTATTATAATATATTATATTATTATATATATAACATTATTTTCAATGCTTTGGCATCATATAGACAATTATTTTAAATGTGTAAAATACTTTTTAAATCTAAATCCTACACAAATTTTTATTAATTAATTAATTTATTTATTTTTAGGGATCCACATTATCTGTACTGACAGACCAACAATCACACTTTTTTTCTGTCATTTTCAGTTCCAAAATAAGTATAGGTTGTTGAAACTGTCTATATACAGTATGTCTATTATTAGGCATTTAGAATTTAGAATCTGGCCAAATAAGACACATACTGCTATTTGAAAACGTCCTAATTTTGTCTAAAGTTGCTAAACTGTGTGTGTTTTCCCAATTAGGTTTCTGTGTAGCCTGCAAATCATGGCTAATTTCCCATTTCACATTTGTTGCTGGTCTCTACAGTTTGTTTCTGCTTGTACATAAAACACAGAGGACTATAAGACTAGCACTGAAGTTTCTGAAGAACAGAAGAAAGTAAAAGAGAAAGAAAAAAAACTTGTAGAAGCTCTCAGCTGTAGGCTGGAAACAAGAACATGCTGCCTGCTTTTATGAAACCTGGGCTTTGCATTCCTCACAGTCTTCGCCTAACCAAAACTGATCCAATTTGCCTGGTTGTTATTCAAAAGGAACATGCACCCACGCCTGCCTATTGAGTAACAACAGACCCTGTCCAACTGTCTGCTGTGTGTGTGTGAGAAATCACGTTGAAATATGCAGCTCGGACAATATTTACGTTCGCATTTGTGAACATTTCCAATACGTGGTTTTGCATCTGTTTGCGTTCAAATGAGATTGATATGTGTGTTTGTCGGAATGTGGTTGTGTTTGTTATTGTAAAGTGTGTGTGTGTGTGTGTGCAGTTGTAGTTGCAGTGTGCTATGATGACAGGCTCAGCAGGAGCATTCACATTGCCCAACAAAAGAGGAGTGTTGCCTCTTTGTGCTCCCAATCAAATAAAAGGCCTTTTTAGAGCACATATGTCCCTCTCCTCACGGTTCTGTCAGATTAGAGTCCTAATACCCACACCAGACCCCCACACACATATACTCATTTGCACACACACTTACAAACACACACACACAGTACCACCAACTCAACTGGGCTTTTTATCCATCTTCTGGTTTCTCCCGATGCCCTGGCATCTGGTTTTACACTGTCCACTGGTCCCTCTTATTTACGTTTGTGTGTGGACCCATGTGTGTGTGTGTGTGTGTCAGCAGAGACTCAGAGGAGCCACTTTCTTCCGTTTTAGTTGCCCGTGCAACATGTCTTACAACAACACCAGCTCAGAGCCCCCTCCTCTTGACACATGCTAAAGCCATTTCCCCACAGACACACACACACACACACACACACACACACACACACACACACACAAACTGGACTGACACACTGAAGTTGTAATCGTTACCAAGAACAAAACCTGTATGTCACAATATAGTGCAAATATAGTTAATACAACAATTAATTTAAGTGGGTTAAAGTCTAGACAGGGTACATTAAATGGCCAAAAGTATATAGACACCTCTCGCCATTATAGAGCTATTGCTAAAAGGCGCATAAAACTGATCATATAAAAGCAATTATGTGCTTCTAGCTTTTTGTGGTAAAAGTTTAGCATAGGCTGTTACAAAACCCTGGCCTCAACCTCAGCACACACACTTGGGATAGATTAGAATGCTGATTGGACCCATTCAGGACTTGCCTGACCTTGCAAATGCTATTCTAACTAAATGGGTACAAATTCCCACAGACAGGCCCTGCAGAGTTGCATGTCTTACTTATTACTTACACTCTTAAGTTAGATCAGAAGAGTGTGCAGCAGAGAAGCTTGAATCTGTGCAAGACAGAGATTTTCACCAGCCAATTTATCATGGTCAGTGCAGCAAGGGGTCTGCTGGCACATGGAAACACTAGGTGCAAGGCATAAACACACTCCGACCAGGGTGCCAATCACAGAGCACCGCATACCCACACATTCACTTACTCACTCACACCTAGAGGCAATCTGAAGCAACTAATCCACGTTCGAAATGTTTGGGAGAATAAGAAACTTTACCCAGACAGTGACCAGGAGTAAAAATCAAACCGGGTCCCCAGGACCTATGTTGCTGTGTAGCACCCACTCTACTAGCTTAGAGCACAAAACACCCAAAGTTGTATCAAACTATGCAGAAAGTTCAGAATTATTCTATATTTTATATAATAAACAACCACAAATACCTCTACCATCAGCAAACGTTTTAAAGTGTATAAAGCATTTTAATGTACTACATCTGTTTGACCATAACTCGATGCATGCCTAAGCTAGCAGCCGTGAGGTTTTGGCTTTGTGACCGAGCCGCCCGTTTCTTATTTTCTATGCAAGTGTGGACAGACTGCTGCTTGCCAAACACAGGTTAAGGTCTCTGCCTTTTCCCCTCTTGTAGATCTGGCAACCCAGGCTCTTTCCTCCAAGAGATCTGGCAACCCATTGCTTCCCTGGCATAAAAGGTGACAATCTTCATTAAAACCTCTTACATACAACTGTCAGTTATCCTCAGTTCAAGGAAGCCAGCTGTTCCCTCTCTCACTCTCTGTTACTCTCACGTTCTCTCTGTCTGTTCCTGGGTCTCTCCGGATGAGACGGCGCTCACTCACAGTGTATAAGCTGTATGTTTTCTGAAGAGTTTCAAGGTGAGAGTGTCATCTGTTCGTCTCGCAAAGGTATTCGCGAATATCATTATTTTTTGAGCACAAAGACAAAGGATCAATTAAGAAATAATTACAGACGACTGCAACGCTACAAGTCACGCCAACTACCGCTCAGATAACTTAGAATATGTTAATAGCTATGATTCATTTGCATATTTACACATTTTACAGTCGTTTAGCGATTTAGAAACAAGTTAATAAAGCAGCAACGTAAAACAGGCTCTGCAAGGCATCATGATTTAATTTGCATGCTCATTTAAAGAAATCCTTTGCTTGTTTAATGTCATTTCTATCAACCACATTACGGTGAATGGGTAAAACCACTATGGTAAAAGTAATTGCCACAGACAATCATTTCAACATGTTATCCTGCACTGAGAAAATAACGGACAATTGCTGACTAAAAGCAGCTTGTAAAGGTACTAAGTTCTAAATCTGTATAAATTGCGTATTTAGAGATTGGTCCACACTTTTAGAGGTATGGGTTTCTGATAATGTGCCACCATTGTGTTTAAATCACTCAGGGATAACACAAAGGCACCAGAATTCTCATGTAGCTGGATTAAACTATATACATATATAAAAAGACTTAGTATAAGCTCTTATAAGCTATTATGCCATAGCTACCCATGGTCAAAAGTTAAATAGAATTCCACACTCATAAATATGCAGGCTTGACATAAAAAATAGATCTATATAATATAAAATAACAGCATTTTGTGATGTCACTGCTAACTGAGTGTAAAAGACTGTAGTAGTGTTTGTACTATCAGTTTACTCCCTCCGAGGGGTTTCTGACATCCCCGACTATCCTTTCCTCCCTGGATCTCAGCCCTCATACTCCTCCACATACACACACGCACACACACACACACAAAGTGAACCACACTTACAAACCCTGTCTTATGCAAGCATCTCCCAGAGAAGCTTTCCCATGCCACAGGCAGAATCAGACAGGCCTGACAGGAGCAAGTGGCGGTGGCTCAGTTTGTGACTGAAGCTTCAAAAGAGGCGCAAAGAACACCTGCACAAAAACGGCAGCCGCTTAGCATGGCCGGCTCCACGCAGGCACACATTAATGGCCTTTTAGAATAACAAAAATACCTCCCACTAACACTGGGGTCCAGGCACACACACACGGCAAGCCGGTGCTGGAGTGAGGGAGGAGGGGACGGGGTGTTTAGTGCTGTGTTAGCTAATTTACTGTAGTAGTGGTCAGTGGAATTTGTATCACGGCTTGAGCCGTCACCTTATTCGCTGGCTAAGCTGGCAGTGTGTGTGTGTGTGTGTGTGTGTAGTATCAGCAACAGCAAGCTTGCTGACTGGCTCATAAATAAGAGCAGCAGAACACACCTGTGCGGCTGCTGTGATGCGGCCGTTACCTGGCTAGAGATATATCTGCTGCCTGCCCAACCATTAATCAGAACTAATGAAGCTTTCTCACTCGCATTCTCTCTTCTACTCTACCACTCACTCTCTAAATATCTTAGTATATATCTGTATAAATGTTTTATATAATAAAATATGGATAAAATTAGCATGATCAATGTTAAAGAAATTAAATAATGGAGTTCTTCTCTGCACTGTCACACTGTTGAATGGAATCTGACTAATTCTACCTTAAAATAATATATTTCTACCAAAGTGTTGCTTTAAAGTAAGAAATATAAAGGGGAACAGCTAAAAATAAAGCAAGTGACACACAAAGGACATTTTAAATCAAATTACATGGTAACAATCGGGTTGATTAGTGTAAAACCCATTATACTATATTATTAGTATTACTATAACATTTCATTTGTGATGTGAAACTGTCAAAAAATGGCTTGAGGCACCAGCAATAGCTAAGCAACGCTGTACCCAGCGATGTAAGGAATACACAGAGAGTGGGAAAGAGAGATTTCTCTTATGTAACACTTTTTTTTTAAATTACCCAGCATCCAGTTCTGTAAAAAGCTGCCATATAAAAGTATTTGTAAACAACCCGTCGCTCTTCAAGTCCCTCACACACCTCCATCACACACCTCTATCTCATCTGCTCTTTGCTCCGACGTTGATATGTAATTAAAGACGTCTCCAAAATGAACCTCGACAGCCCGGGATCCGGCCAAAAATGTAAATGCCATTAGGGGAGACAATGAATCGAATTTTCGGTTTAAATGTCCTTCATTTTTACGGCTTCTCATTTCCATAGCGCTTCTTTTTTCCCCCCTCACCAACAAAAGCTCTGACCTTCTAAATGCTGGCATTAGTTCAGATGAATTCGAAGTGAGCTGCAATCGGGCCTCCGCAAACCAAAGAGAGGGAGGAGAGCTATTCAAGACGACCTGTGCCATCACTTGCCAAAATAGAAATGTTTAAGAAACAAAAAGCAGGGTAAAATCTAAATGGTGTGGATGGGAGATCAGTGACTTCCTGCTACTATGGAATTAATTCCTATTGTCTTGTTTTGAGAAGACTCTGGCACGCAGCTGCTAGTGAGGCTAATAATGAGCTATAATCCTGGTCTTATGGAAATATAATGAATGTTAAGCGAAAACAGCAACAGTTCCAAATTAGGAGTAGAAGAACAGGTGCAGGCGGCTATCTGGAACGAGCTATAGGAATAAACCACCCGCTACACAACTGTGTACAAGTCAATCTCATGCATTATTCAGCACTGGAGGGGTGTCTGCCAGGGGTCAGGCTGTCCTGACCTCACTGACAGGAAGTGAAAGGAAGATCGGTGGCAAGGAAAACCCCGATCAGTGACGAGTATTATTAGACGCTGGCTGTGTTGCAGGATGAAACCGCAATCCCCTACTGACATGTGCTTGTACAGTCGCGAACCTGTAGCACACAGTACAGTATCTCTCGTGCAGACCTCTACGCTAGAGCTCTCATCCATTCAAAATACCTGTAGATGAATAATCAATGCTGATGTGTAGGGTGAAATATTTAAAGGCTCACTAAAATTGTGCAACAGCTGTTAAACAAAAGCAACTTTTCTTGCTTTTTTTTTACGCTGAGCTAAAGTCCAAGAGAAAATAGGATAAACAGATGTCTGGCTTGCCTACAGGAAAATAGGACACAGTTGGAATGATAAGTCTCTTAAACTCCATTGAAAATGCCAGCAGCGTGATGGTGCCAGTTACTGGCTACACCCGTGCCAGCGAGCGGCATGCCTGCCCCCGGTGCCATCTGGGAAAAATGGTGCGATCGATAATGGATCACAAGTTCCTCTGGTCAGCCTAGACCTGCCTCCCTTTTCCGTTCCTTTCTTTTCTACCCCTCTTCCTTCTCTGTCTTGGTTCCCCCTAGTTAAATGTTTTGATTGTAACATAATCGGGGCGCTCTTGTCTGCCGAAACAATCCCTCCATTCATTTTCCAGATTCGTTCCCTCCGTGGCTGAGCAAACCATTATTTCCAAGCGCCTGTTGAACATGAGCACAAGTAGGCCTCTCTGTTCCGACACCAATCATTTCATATCTTCATATTGCCATTACGGCGTACAAGCCCAATTGGTGAGAGATGAAGACGAGTCTGAGAGGCGGTTATTTCTCCACTCGGTTATTGGTTTCCGACTTGGTCTTTGACATAAGTAATACCAGTTTATGATAAAATGTTGCCACATTTTTGCTACTACTGAAGCATTCTGGGTGCAAAGGGATAAAATAATCTGCTCATAGTGGTGACAATGCGGCAGGCTAATGAAGCACGTCTGCCTTTGTGATCACATGAAAACGATACTCCCAACCTTTCAGTTACTTTACAATGAAAAAGTGAGCTTTTCTATCCACTGTTTGAACTTACGACAATATCGCCTCCTTTTCCCTGAGACTCAATCCCGTCTCCAGTGTTCCCCTTTTCCTATTTTACTAGTGTTACACGCATTGTTCGCCAGATTGAAGCACAAAGCGCTGACACCCGATCCCTCTAACTCTATTTAGGCACGACACAAAGCCGAGCAATTTATGGGAAGAGCCGGTGCGTTAAATATCAATGACGCTTCGTCGTACAGTGTTTAGCATGTGTCTCTTTGAAGGTAAATATATACTGTAAGCTCGGCTGGGCATGTGAATAGGCTCTGTGCAGCTTAGACATCTCTGAGCTACCGAGTGGAAGTCAGACATGCTTTGAAAACCAAAACAACTCTTACAATTCATGTTGCTTCCTTTTTTTCTTCTTCTTTTCTTCATTACAAAGTGATGTAACATAATTCTAAACCTGCTATTAAAACATCCTGATACTAATTGCTGTTCATGTTCTATAAATCAGAGGATCTGTTTGAATACTGGTGACCTGGAAGCAATGTGGGGAATCCTTACACCTAAAATGATGTTTAGAACAGGTTTAAACTGCAGTATTTAAAAATAAATAAAACACAATAAATAAAACACAATAGGCAATAGGTTGCCTTGGAAAGCCTAAGAACATACTTGCATAGTTTTATAGTTAGGTTTAGAATTCTTTCTAGGACGTCATCACATATTGATGACTCTACATTTAGGCACTGTTGACTAAAACGAGAATCTGTATTGATTTACTAAATATCTACAGAGTTTGTTTTCCTAATGGCAATGCTAAAACACTTCATGTCATGCCCATTATATCATATAAACATTCATAGAGGAAATGATTGGTCAATTTCCAAATCACTAAAATACTTAATGAGCCATCAATCAAAACATCGGATCGGAACAAGGTTCTTGACATACTGTATATAACCTTTTCACTCACCTTAATTTAGGGGATTAATGTTATGAAAATCTTTCTATATGACCTATGTGTAAGACCATATTTCTTTTAGAGATGCCTCTCGCTCTCTCTTAAATGCCTCAAAGTTACATACTGCAACTTTAAACAACAACAGGAATAACCCATGCAGTGTTTAATGCATGAAACTAAATAATAATAATCTCAATCCTAATAGATTAACTTTGGTATCAGATTTGCTCAAATTATGCAGAACAGGGCTTGCAAATCATAACCAAATGACATGTGATAGGAAGATATTTACAGCGCTCGAAGCATGAAAGCACGGCCATAAATTCAGCACCCAGCGAGTGAGTCCTTTTTTCCGACACTCGACACACACTCCAGCACACACACAGACTAGCAGTGACTGGCAGCGCCAACTGGCTGTCCCTATTTGATTACTAATAAGAGAGATGTTCCCTGTGTCAGATACCAAACATTCTCCACTAAGCAAACAGCTATTTCAGCTAGTCAAACATTAGCATTGCTGTACAGCACTGGCGCGTACTATGCTTCGGCTCTCCATCATCTTCCTTTTCCCCTCAATCTAATTTCTCACTCGGAGGACGACAAAGTTCACGATCGAAAGATAAGTTTGCAACATGGACAGAACAAGAGAGGGGGGAGAGGGAGAGGGAGAAAGAAAGAGCCTTGCTCTCGAGGACGAGTCATTCTTGCTGTCTTTATAGGGCATGGTGGGCTTGTTCTACCTCACTAATCTTGGAGGCCTGGGCAGTACTCTGGCACATCCCAGCTCCTTAGATCTGCCCTTGTCTCCTCCATGCTTGCACACTCTGCCAAGATAATTGGTGATAAAGAAGCGCTACAAGACTTGCCGGGTGTTTGTAACCAGTTGAAATGAAATCAAATAGAACTGAGCAGGGGAGAAGACATCAATAACTGATTCTGCAGAAGCCAGTGTATTTAAACGTGCTAATGCTATCAACATGTACCCACCAAGAACCAGCTGAGAAGCATCACTCATTACCCAGGAGTAGCACTATGGGAGCAAAATACAAACACACACACACACACACACATACGCACACACACTACTATTCTGCCACAGTGTGGACTTATAAAGGAAACAAAGTCAGTGTGATGCCGTGAGCCGGCATGTCTTCTGCCTACAGAGAAGAGGCGAACAACACACTTGTTAACAAATTAGGATGAAGCAGGGAGCTGCAAATTCAAAGCCAAACGCTCTCTAGGAATAAATGACTCGGCGCATGGAGAGCAGCGGCTAAAGAAAGTGCCTCCCCTGGCACCTCTAGCAATTACACAATCCCCAAAGGTTTCAAACCCACCTGTGCAAAGACGCCACACACTAAACACCAGTCAAACACTGGAAGGAAATAAAATGCTTTTCCTTACCTGTCGATGATCACAGGGTCTGAAGGAGTTTCGTTTCTGTTGCCGCAACTTTTCTTGTCACAACACCGGCTGTAAAAGGAAAACAAAAACAAGCATCAGCAATGTAATCTCTCATCTGATTGCCTGTGAGCATTCTGTCTTGCTAGTGTCTAAATTCAAATCTATAATTTGCTTGTTCCCTTTATAGTGTGAGGTGAAGGTGGTTGGCTGGCTGGTTGACTGAATGGCTGGCTGAATGGATGAATGGCTGGCTGGCTGGCTGGCTGGCCAGCCCCGAGTTGGGTGCTGCCGAGCCGAACTGGGAAGCAGCATTTTGCGGTGTTTGCATTGGTCCTGAACAGAGGACTGGGAAGAAAGGGAGGGGGATGCCAAGAGGCAGGAGGATCACTTTCACAGCTTCGCCTTTTGTTTACCTCTAATTGTCAAGCTGTTATAGCTGGAGAGGATGCAAGATGCCACCTTCAACCAGTGCTTGTGTGGGGCACTTATTAATTACCGGCTCAAAAGCCTGCATCAATCTCTTACAATGTGCCAATGCGTGTATCATCCATTTTGGGAAGGCATCAATGGTTGTATTATGAATGCTTTAATTAATGCTAAAATTATACAAGGGGAAATGTTATGGCTTTTGCATTTAAACGTGCATAATGATGTCAAAACAGCATATGTTGGAGGAAGGTGTTGGAAGCTTTTTTAAATGTTAGTTATGGTAAATACTGAAGTGCATTCGTGAGTTTTAGAAAAAGTTGCATGATGCAGCAAGTGAAATGACAAAGATGTATGTATGTATATATATATATATATAGTAACAGCAACAAACAAACATATGAACTAAATATTTTAATTAAAGGTAGTGCCTGGTGAAGGACTGCAACCACAGTAAATATTAATAATCACCTAAATCAATATAATATAATATTTTACAGGCCTAAAAACTATGTGCTGTAATGTGTACACCAGCACATATAAAGTTTGTCTTTAGCATAATAAAGACGCAGCACATTAGTGCGCAAAATAACATGCGTCACTGGATTTAAAACTACTAATATCAATTAAAAACATTAAGGTTTCTATTACAGACATTAAAAGAAAACATAAAATAATATGTTAATAATGAAACTGGAGTCGGAAGGGGTCGCCTCAGTGTGTAGAAAGTCGAGTTGCTTTTGCATATGTGTGTAGTCCAGTTATGCAGTCCGAACCGCTGAACTGCTTTGATTGTTGCGGCAATTTAAAAGACGCGCAGACTCGGATGCTTTTCAACTCATCTGGGCCAAATAGTTTCTATGCTTTTTATCATACTCAGAATAATTCTGCACGATATTTAGGTTTTTTTTTTTCATTTGAATTATTCCAAATCACACGGCAAGAATGGATTTAAAATGCGAATTAAAATGCGAGTTCTTTTTTTCTTACCTGCACATAATTTCATGTGTAAGAAGAACTCGGCACATTTCTGGATTTTTATCTTGGCCTTCATAAATAATCGCCTTAAAGGAAAAAAAAATGAAACGGAGAAATTAGTCAGACATATTAATTAGTTCTCACAGCAATACAGATTTATTTACGTTTTGATGTACACATTATGTAAAATTAATTTTTACAATTTTTATAATTTTTAGTGTGTATACCAAATATACCAAGTATAAGTAAACAGCAATATAACTATAATATAAAATAAACGACAAATTAAATAAACTAAATTTTGCTGGGTTGAAAGCAATTTGAAAACAATTTTTAATAATAATAAAAATATTTAACATGTTCACCGGCTGACTTCACTGGAAAAAAAATGTCCTAGCCAAAATAACATCAAAGTTTAATTTAAATTTCATTCAAAATTAAATAACAAAATGAATAGCCTGCTGACTTTAAAAAGACATCTATTGTAATCTATCAATCAACTTCTATATGCAGGCTGACCTCTTATAGCTATAAATAAGTTATGATTGAGCAGCATATTCTATTTGAAATGAATGGGAGTGTTTGGCGCTTCCCAGTGCTGATAAATAATGTGACATTAATAGCACTTTCTGAAAGAACAGGCGCATATGCTGAGCGTTTAGCTGCTCGCTATATTTGATTTGATTTGAGAGGGAATGATGAGGGAAATGTTGCTGGTGCAGTAAAGGCGCTCGGGGTGCAGATGGGCTCTCGGAACGCAGCGCACACATCAGCGCGCCTATCATCGCAACACATTGAAGGGGGAAAAGTGCTAATGGCCAATCTGCTGTTTATTTTTGAGCCGCTAACAATGATTTTTTTTTTTCTTCCTCTCGATGCTTTAGATAAAATCACAGTGTCGCGGGTACGCTCGAGTAATTTTTGAGCATTGGCTTTAACAGATGGCGCTGAACTGAAGGTGCGCTCTCCTTCACTTTCTCTCTCTCCCTCTCTTTCATTCTGTCTAGGTCTCTCACCCACTCAATTCAAATTCAAAGCCGTCAATAAATTAAAATGCCGCTTAATCTTTGACATGTCTTGCATAAAACATAGAGGGTCGGATGCGCATAAAATTAATCTGTAAAATTATAAAAAAGTAATATTACAAATTATAATAATATAAATACTAATAATAATATAATAATAAAACATTTAATAAATTGTACATGTAACCCTATATGTATATATAACACACATCCTGTCTAATTGCACTTTGTTATCTATTCCTACTGCCATGATTTATTTTCCAGCCCCCACACATACACACCGCCTGTAAAGACGGAAATCCATAAAGTGCCTGTTCAGCGCCATTGACTCTTTGATCATTTTCACACCAATTAGGCCACAACCAGGAATCAAGCATCGCATTATTAATAATAAAAATATACTTCTATTCTTTTCTCAGTGTGTGACAAAAAATCTAAACGAAATCCGAGTGCTTAAAAATGTCTACTTTTTAAATCTGGTTAAAATGGGACATTTAAAAGCGACATGATGGGAGGAACCGGTGCAATATCAACTCGAGTGGCCTCTCAGGATTTATTTGCCCTTGTATAAGCAGATATATACAAGGCTACAGCAAAAAGCCACAACCTCAGGCAATAGATCACAGGATTCGACACTCATAGATAATAAATGCAAGTGTAATTGAACCAAACTGTCACAACATAGCAAAGCAAATTAATTAAAACAATAATACAAAATTGTGGAACAAATATGAAAATATAAATGTTAAAAGCAAATTTAATACATGTACGCACGTAAACAATCCAACATGTACAGCGACGTTTGTCTGTAGTAGTTTACGTATTATATTTTCGGTTTATTTTATTTTCGGTTTATAAATTAAGTTTTCCTGCAGAAGTATGTTTAAAAATTACGCGCAACCTTACTGAAACGTGGACCGTGGTTAACTTTACGCAGGACATTTCAAATGCGCAAAGGCTGTAAAACATCATAAATAATATATAAATAAAAAGAAATCCTAAATCATAAAGAACTATGAGCCTAATATTAATAATTATAACAAGGAGAAAACGCGAGCCCTTTTGATCCCTTATACAAAGAGCAGCCTTTATGAACCCTACACATCACCCCTCATTCAGAAGCGCATTGTTAAAACGCGTGTTCCATCATATTCAGTGTAGTCCGGTTATTAATAAAATATCCACTAACAATAAAACTAGAAGTATAAGATAATCAAACATGCTCCCTATAAGCACCAATAAATAAATATACAACTTTCTCCATCTAACAGCATGAAGAGGAAAAAAAGGAAATACAATGTACACATATTATCTTACCTGTTTTGTCATGGAATCGATTAACCGTACATAAAGATCCTGTTCTGTTCTGACTCCTGTGGAAAATCAGTTTCATTCAGTGAGCGCCACGGATTATTCACAATTTATCATTATAACAAATAAATCTGCCTAAAAAAACTATGCATTGCAAAAGAAAACGCTTACAAAAGCGCACAAACTTCTATTTGTGCAAATAATTACAGAAAGATTTGTGCTTATAATACATAGCACATTATAAACTACAATAAATAAATAAATAAATAAATGAATTAAAAGTAGTAATTCCCTAAAAGGGAAAATAGCTAATCGTATTTTGCCTTAATTATTATGTAAAATGTATCATAAGTATTTTAACCTTTTATCAGGATTCATATAAAGAAGTCGGACTTACCGTTGCTGTACAAAAGTTGAAGTTTGTAATGTATCCCATTGTTTGTTTTTTCACTGTTTGGTTCCTGAAAACAAGCACGGTTTGAAATCAGACCTAAACATACTTAATTGTGTTTGGTTACATTTTGCATGTCTTAAAATCTGCAGGTTGTTTTTTTACGCATTGAAACTCATTTGAAACTTTCTTATGCTTATGTATATTATATAAGTATATGTTGTTATTCTAAAAAAAAACTAAAAAAAAACTAAAAATCATAAAAAGATTCTTTAAGTGTTGCTACAGATTAAAATTTTAGGGGGTTTTTTTGGTTCATTTTTTGTTGATGTTTTAGTGAACATAAAAATCTGTTTCCACCTAAGAATTATTTAGGAAGACAAATATGCCTCTACTAATTTGGTCTAAAACACTCTCTAGATTTTATAAATATTTTACCTTTTTCTTTCAAGAGTGTTATATAGTGATAATTTTGCATATTTGTTTTTTTTTTACACTGGAGTAAATATTACAAATCATCGAATATTTATATTGTATAAGCTACTGAATTCACTATTTGTGCATAAACTTGTAGTGAAAATAGTCATTTGTGACTTAAAAAGTTTCTTGCGGTTGCAAGAAAACTTATTTAACATTAGATTACTGGTAAAAAAAAATATTTGTCATCTTTTTATATTATACATTGAAGTGTATAATTTAAGATTCTGTAATATTTTAATGTCGTGCTGTTGGAGATATCAAAATCTTTAATATCCTCCAGAACACTTTCTGGATCTGGTGCGGCATTTCCGAAAGCCTAAACCGGCGCTTACTTTGTCCTTCTCCACAAAGTCCACAAAAGCTGTCCTTTCGATCTCGACGGGCTGTCCCTGTCTGTCGTACAGAGCCAAGACGAAGTGGAAAAAATTGGACTTCCTCAGATTGGACGGCGGCTGTTTCTCGTAGTGCGCCCGAGCCAGACCCACTCCACTGCAGGGGGGAAAACAGGACAAACCGGGCTTAGTTAAATAGCATGGAGAATGGATGTAGGAAACAGGGGGGAAGAGAGGGACATCATCAAAATAGATGGATGGATGGATGATTAGGGAAAGTGTGCAAAAGTGTAAACTGGTGAAAATTGAGCGGAGAGTAATTCTTGATTTGTCATTTAAACTGTAGTAATATGATGTAATAAGCGGCGGAGAGGTGCACGGGGAGAGCGTAATTGATACATGGCATAAGTGGGGATTTAGGGTCGATCAGAGAAATGCATGGAGGAAAGAAATTGGGATGATTTGGCAGGCGGACGTACCTTTGGGCGGCTGTGTTCGCATCCACCACGCCGGCCGTGTGCATCCATGTTCGGACCGAGTTCATGCCGCTGCCCAGCGGCTCCTCTTTCATAGTCGTCCCCCCTCTCGGTATATTCTCCTGAATCCCAAACATTAAAGCGGTGTGCGCGCAAAAACCAGCTCCAGCCAACCAGGTCAAAACGAAAACCAGGGGATCAGTCGTTCCTTTCTCCACGAGTCACTCAGCTCTCTGAGAGTTTGGTCGTGATTTGTTAAAAAAAACCCGAACAAACCAAGTCCAGAACAAGTCTTCAGCGCGTCCTGCGTTGGCACCACATGGACCAGATCTCTCAGCGGCTTGTTTGGATTGTCGGAAGAGTCGTTGAAATACCTGCACGCTGGATGTTGTTGTTGATTTCTTTTCTTTTCTTCCTTTAAAAAAAAATCACTTCAACATGTCTTACAACTTTGCGTCGCGATGATGATGCTCTCAGACTCGTGTCATCATCCCTACAGGAGGGGAAAAAAAACAAAAAGCTTTAGGACACTGCTGAATCGACCACTTTCTGGCAACGCGCTCCGGCTCCAAAAGACAAATAAACGGGCAAAAAATCTGATTTAGCGCGGAGGTGTTCCCGTACGCGGCAGTGAGCTTGATGAGGGGGGCCTTTAGCGTCTCTCGGAATGGATGGAAGCGTACAAAACTCAGCCCTCTTTCCCTCAGGACTGAAGCCTTTCCCGGGAGCCAAAACTCTAGACCCGCGGGATGCGCGCTGTCAGAGCGATGACGCGCAGTGGGCGGGGTTTTTACCATATATGGACACAAAGGGGCTGACATTTCCGGTTGCTGGCATTGCCCAAGTACTGGTGAGTACACACTACTATAAGTGAGCGGGAGAGCTGACTTTTCTATTCTGCTTTGTTTAGAATTACAGCTAATTAAAAAATAGATGAATAAATAAAAAAGAGCAGCTTTTGCATGCAGTATGCAGTATACAGTTCAGACAACGCTGTGTTTATCATTATTATAATTATTAATAATATTAGAAAAGTAATAAAAAATATCCTTTTCCAACTTGATACATAATGGAAATACCAAGTTAATAAAATGCTAGGTTTTAAATGTATATGCATTTATTTTTGTCTAAGTGCTACATTACACGCAAACACTGAGCTGAAAATGTACTATTCTGCAAGGATTTTTACATTACTGCTAATCACAAAGAAAAAAAAGAACAAATCAAACACATCACAGCTTTTGCATGCAGTATGCATTTATTATTATTTTTGTATTTTTATTATTTTTATTATTAGCAGTAAAAATCAAAAGTGTATTTACAATATGATTCAGATAGGTCTGATCACTTTTGGGTACTGTAAGTGAAGTGAGGAAAATTACGTTAGATGCATGCAGTGTGAGCAAGAATGTACTTTTCACATTTTAAACATAACTTTAAAAATAAAATAAAATATAAACCATGCACACTTTTCGTCAATTTTAACCCTAATAATAATAATAATAATAATAATAATAATAATAATATGTTACCTATAAATTAATTAGCAGTTTAAAGGATGTTTATAAATAAGACAAGATTTAATAAGAAGAGGGCAGCAAAGGTTACATGCTTGCATGCATGTGTTTTCACGTCTGGAATAAAATCATTTATTGGTCCTTGTCGTGCGCTCAATCACCGTGTCGCGCAAATGACAATGACGGATATCTCGGATGCCTAATTGGCCTCTGTGTCGCTATGATCGTCAGACTGGTCCTCGAACATCACATGCAGAACGCACTGATCAATACCAGGACCGACTCGTTCTCATTCCCAAATTAGTCTGGCTGCACTTGGAAATAACTGTTCCCAATAATAAGCGTGCTGATCATCTGTCTGTGTGCACACGCACGGCGCACGCACAGATAAACTTGTAGAACAATAAACAGAGAAAAAGCCGAGTTTGGCTGCAAAGTGTGCAGTCACACACTCCAGCACCAACACGCTGAGAAAAGAAAAGTGCTCTGCTTTTGCAAATCGTGCTAAAATTACATCTGAAAACTGGAAGGACTCGTGGGATGCGCCGCGTCCATCCTCTCTCTCTCTCCACAAGCCTATTTTTTATAATAAATAGACCATTTTAAGGACAATTATGCGCCCAGTGGTTGTTTAGGTTTGTGATACGGGGGTGAAAGGTGTTCCTTTTCTTTTTTAGCACTTGGCAGGGTGTGTATTGATGTTAATATTTTAATGAATGGTTGGAAATCGAACCTCGGATGTGGGTTATCTGGGGAGCCGGAGCGCTGCGCTCCTCTGAGCTGCGGTGCGCACTGAAGGGAGGGATGCGGGGACGAAGAGGAGAGAAGAGAGAAAGGGAAGGAAGGAGAGAGGTAGGTTTTAGAGAGAGAGCAATCTGTTTGTGCTGGTGTTGGGGGTTAATGACTATTGCCAAAGATAAGTGAATTATCAAAGCTGTTTCGTCTGAAAATTCCATTATTTTCCTGCGCGTCCGTTTAAATACGTAAGTAATAAAATTATATTATGTCATTATTTAACAGAATATCATGTTTAACTTTGTTAAACTTTATTTAACCTGTTAAGATAATGTTATTATTTAAATCACATAAATATTACTTATATTTGCAAACGTTTCTTGTGTTTTAAAATGGGCAAAATTGTTGTTTGTAAAAAGGTATGACAACACATGACAATAAAATAATTGATAACATCGTTCATCATAAAATGCAAAATAAACTTTTTTCTTATTTATCTGTTGTTTATTTATTTATTTTTATTAATTGCACTAAGAAATTAAACCACAGCTCCTAACTTTCCTCCATATTTCCTTTTTTGCTTGGCCGACCGCAATCTACACAGATTACACACCAAAGCGATTCCAATCTGATTATCAAATTAGGGTTTTAGCCTAAATCCTTTTAAAGCTGATACTGTTGACTGGAGAGGGGAGGGCAGCAGGGGAGAAAAGTTCAACAATCCCATTGCGAAGGTAACGATCCCGTCCTGGAAAAAAAGGGAGTTTTAAACCTTATTTGACAACAAATGCAGCTGCCCCTCTATTTTGGAAGATATTAAGGCGAAAATGAATGCAAATCTGTGCTGAGGAGCCATCTGGCCAGAGAGAATCAGCTGCTCCGCCTGCATCCATCTCAGCTCATTTTCCAGCCTCATCTGGAGCCGAAAACGCGCACACTAAATACAATAATCCGCCAAGTTTCTGCGCACACTCCGACATGCTTCAAGCACTGACAAGCTGACTTTTTAATTCTGTGTAAAAAGGGTGTTTGTCTGTAATTAAAACAATCATTCTAATTCCTAATATAATAAAAAGTGAATAGTGTTCTTTATTGATATGTACGTTACTGTTGACTTTTAAAATTGTGTTAACTAATAGAAAGATATCTAATGTATATACAGTATATATATATATATATATATATATATATATATATATATATATATATATATATATATGTGTGTATATATGTATCTATGCATACATACATACATACATACACACGCAGTACTATAGTATACAGTAATTAATTATTCATTTGCAAATGTAGAGTTCATACATACAAGTGCATACAAGTTAATGTTGGTAATAGTTGGAGACTAATAATAATAATAAAGACGAATAATGATAATTATTATTATTATATTATTAATAATCATAATAACAATAATAATAATAATAACAACAATAATAATAAAGACGAATAATGACAATAATTATTATTATTATATTAATAATCATCATAATAACAATAATAATAATAATAATAACAATAATAATAATACTAATAATAACAATAATAATAATAAATCCGTGTGTGTGTGTGTTTGTGTGGATTTAGATGTCGCCAGTGTTAGATCAAAGTGTGCTAACAGCCAGGAGCGCGCAACGGCAAAGTTGCGTGTGCAGTTGGCGCGGGACTCTCAATAAGATTTTCCTTGGTGTTTGCTGAGACCCCTTGCAAGGAAAAGAGAGAAGCCCTCCTCCCTCCGTTATTGTGCACGCGAAGTGTTCCTTTTGTGCGCATTTACGGGCCGGAGGCTTCGACGATCCCCGACCTCAAAAAAAAGAAAAAAAAAACATTTGCATTTAAATAGCGACATCAACCGATTCGCGCGTGCCGTGCGCCAGTAGCTTTCCCAGATGTCGCAGAGTAGTCGCTCAGATGGCCGCTTGCCCAGCTGTCCTCTTCCTCGCCTCAGCCTTTCCCCATTCACCCCCAGCCTCCAGCACCACCAAATCAGAGTCCCGGCCATGTCCCTAAATCTGCATACTTTCGTACTAAATAGTACTCACTATCTGCATCTTTAAAAACTGATCCTAAAGTGCATACTTCTACATTAAGCAGTATGCCACTTATGAGTTCAACTGCTCTCTATGGTTCCAAAACACCAACTGCAAACTGTAAACAGTTACTAATCCTAAACTACATACTACCATTC